>NW_028185750.1:62993-101370 GCF_003343005.1 Rhea americana | reverse complement strand
CCGGCCGCGCCGCCGCCGCCTCGGAAATGCGGCTTTCTGCCCCCAGCGCCCGCAGCAGCCCAGCGAGGCGGGTTAAACCCCCCGGGTTGGGGGCGAAGCTTTTCCRGCACGAGCCCTTTCGGGGAACGGCTTATTCGGGAATCAGCGAGCCTCTTTTGCCCTTTTTTTTYCCTCCCTCCCCTCCGGGTTGCTGTAGTTCGGGTTGCTTAGGAAACCCCTGCAGCAGGGTACCGAGGCCGAGGAATGTTTCCCACCGGCAATTCAGATGCTGCTTCACCTAGGTAAGTCGCGCCCTGCACGAACGGACACCGAACCCAAGGRCGTCGCTGTGGCTGAGAACACCCAGCACAACCCAGACCAACCGGGAAACCTAGCGACGTGCCGGAGAGCGAAGGTGCGAGGCAGTCGCAGCACAGCGCTTAGATTTGAAATCACGTCAGATAGTAATACCAGACACGCATTTAACGGGGAAAACCTCTACCACGCGTACAAGCCACGGATGCCCTAACAAAACACCGGTCTCTTGTTTGCAGAACGCGAGAAAGCGGCCACGGGCGTTTTACACAGCCGCCGTGTCAGGTAACAGGTTCACACGAAACGCGGCAGCTCAGCGCGCGGCTCCGGGCTGCTCCAGAGCCGGACCGCGGGCCAACCCCATCACAGAGAGCCCGGCACGCTGCGGTCGTTTTAACGACAATGAAAGCATGCAGCTGTCATCTCTACTAGCTTAAGTTCACATGTTAATTCAACTGGTACCAACCAACCTGAGCTTAACCCAAGCTAAACTTCTGTCATATCCCGGGATATCTAATGGGAAATGTATTTCAGCCAAAAGGCACAGATCCAACAGCAGCCACATTGCAATGCTTAGCATTTCTGTTGACTTGTACTACAGAAAAAACAAAATTAATTATGCATTTAAATTAGTCAGAATTCTATATTGGACAATAGCACRATCTGATTCTGACAGGTTTTTATTCTCTTATAAAAGCCTGAAAACCTTGATTTTCCTTCATCTTTCCCCCACTAACGATCCCTTTACAATTGTCCTTCATTTCTGTTAAAACTGATAGCATTTCTGCTCATGGAAAAATGAAGTACTAGAATTGCAGCCAGAAAACATAAACTTTGAATTAAATTTAAGCAAGCGTATTGTGGCTATACAGAAAACAAGCTAAGACTGAATTACTGCTGGAGAAATGATCTCCTATCTTTGCAAAGCAGAAAAAAAATTTACATACCAATTGGTTCAAATAGTGCTTTGGGTCCCTAGGCACACACAGGCACATTATAAACACCTTAAGAAAGCAACACACATTGAACTTTAAATATATCTCAGATATATGGAAACAAGGTAGAACTGGAAATTCTGAGGCTGACCAAACAAAACATGATTGCTGAAATCTCAAAGCAAGTGATACTCCAACAAAACCCCTCAATGTTTCTTTTTTTTTTTTTAATTAAAACTACAAACTTATCTCCTACATAGCTAACGAGTATGTCTATACATAAGAAAGTGCACACCATTTTTTCCTTTAACAGACATTCTATTGTTTCTTCCAAGTTAAGAGTAGTGAAGCTACTCACACTTCATGTCAACTTACCCCTGCCTAACACATTCAAAACCAAACCAGCAACATCTCACCGTAGCGCTCCCAGGCATCTCTGTGCTGGACGGCAACAGGCACACCAAACTCCAAGGGGGCTTGTGAAGTGCATAAATTGCAACTAGAAGATAACGGAGCAGCATGTAAACCTACCTACTTAACCAGCAGTGAAAGACTAGTTCCATGGTCAAGTATGCAGCCAATCTACCAAGAAGAATCATTTCTAAAAGACATTAAAATGTACATTTCAGGTAGCTAAGTGATTAAAAGTACTAGTCACTGGAAATATTTTTGTATTGTAGATATTTCTAGCACTTGATTCAGTAAGACAAATCAATCTCATCTAATACTGCTAAAAGGTATTTGAAAAAAATCATTCAAAGCTAAAAATGAGACCTTTCAAGACAACTACTCCTTAAAAAAGATAGTGAAGTTATATTGCCACATGATCCAAAGTAAACAAACAAGAGACCTATCGATTTAGGCACACAGTCAGCAAGGCTACTGCATATGATTTATACCATGATTCACAGATGTATGTAAATTTAATCCAAATTGATCATACCAAATTGTAGCATTTTATACTCCAGAAAATTAAACGTATTATTCTCAATTTAAAYACTTTCATGGAAATCTGATTGTGATACAAGTGGAAAATAAGGTGAAAAACCACCCACATCTAAAGCACTGTTACATTTATCCCATTGATGAAGCAGTACACTCAATCAAATAATGATAGTGACATTTTAATCTATTTCTTCAGTGAAAATTAATATCACTTGCACCAATACTGAGGGGTGCATTTGGTAGAACTTCTGTGTACTGCAATCCTCTGCTCATGGAAATGAAGCAGGAAAAAGAGAAAGTAAGTAGCAAGAGTCCTGCTGTAAGGCGCTAAGAAAAGCTGTACGAAATTAATCTCTTATTAGGCTTAAAATTCCTGTTAGAAATGGTATCCCTGGGGTAACACTCCAGGACACCCTTCCTGCCACCGTTTCTTTTGTTTGTGCCACATGACATCCCTCTCCTGTCAAATCTTTCTTAATATAGTGTATTTATCTTGTACAGCAGTTCATGCTTCTTCCCTTTAGATGTTATTTCCTCCCACACAGACCTATAAAGCCCTCCCAAAAGCCTTTGTTTTTCCCTCAATATCATAAATGCCAGGTTCTGGCATTTTTGGTATTATGATATACTTCAAAAGACCACCACTGATCTGTGAGATCGTCTATATTAATCCTCTTCTAAAAACCTTGACTGAAAAGTGGCTATTGTATATTTTGCTTTACATCATGCTATTTTTAACCTGTGTCGTTAGCTTTACAAGATTTCCATTCAACAACATTCTCTATCCAACTATGACTGTCAAAAGCATGAAGTATTTTTTCGTTAGGTATCCATTAATGCCTGGAGCGAATCTCCATGACTCTCCTCCCACCTTCAGTGGCTGAAGGTTATCAGCCATAACCGTGATTGCCAAAGTCCTTGCAGGAGCAGATGCCTCTCACTGGGATTGTCTAGATCTTTCTACCTAGAGTTGTCTTCCTGTCCCCAGCAGGGACATGACCTTAATTCATTGGGCTGGCTTTCGTCCACACTCCCCACCATGACTGTGGCAATCTGGAGCTGCTAAAAGCTTCATTATTGCACACAGATGGTGCACAAATTCTCAAAAGTAATTTGTGGAAGTGCCACAGCAGTGAAGCTCAGACACTACTACAATAACAAAAGCACTGTGTACAAACCCAGCTAGTGTTTATCAAAGCCATAAAGAGTAAATAATGAATGAACACCATTGCGATTACTGTAGGATGCAATGAATACTGCTGGAGGCACAGTTTCGAAGTTCCTTCCTACGCCTAAGTCGGATGAAGAGCAGAACAAGAYAAAGCCTTCACAGGTAAAGCACAAGGGAAGGTATTTCACTTTCAACAGCTCAGTAGCCACACAACAACAGTAAATAATCAACTACTTGCGTTTAACTTGCAACAGAAAGCAAAAACCACAGGTTCCCCAAGCAGCATGTGCCAGAATTCAATAGCAAAGCAGAAAAATACTGGGGAGCYGGCATCCACCACCCTGCCCACAAGAGGGAAGGAGGAAAAAAGGGGGGGGCAGAATCTTTTGAAGTAGCTGTCAGCACAGATCCTTATTAATTTGGGGCTGTGCTGCCACATGGGGTCATGAAAAGCCTGACAGAAATCAAATGCAGCTACAAAAATGGAGGTCAAAATTAAGAGAGAGGAGGGCACTGGATCAGGAATACTCAAACAGGCTTGCACCGAAGAGCAAAGGTTTTACATCAACTCTGTCTTTGCTGCTCCGTGCCACAGCAGTTATTCTCAGTTATACCAGTTTTCAGTGCATTTTAATGCAAGTAACTTGCAAGCTTGCCAGCACAGAATTTGTATAAGTGACATATAAAACACGGCGCAGCGTTACAAGGCAGGTAAAGCAATATACATTAAAGCATCTGGCTGTCACATGATGACATGATGAATAGACTTTTTACTTTTTTTTTGGGAGGGGGGGGAATACATTCACTCCTGTGCTTTGCTTCATATTGAATATAACTGAGCTGCTCTTTTCAGAACAGCAAAAAACAGCTAATCACATTAGAACTCCAAAATTATCAATAATCTATTAAATGTATGAAAGCTACACATTAAGGCCAGATATAGTCCAGCATTATTATACAGCTAACATTTGCAGACCCATCGTATACTTGCTAAGTAAATGCTATCTTCCTGGGTCCTGAATTTTTATTCTCATCAGCCTCCAAAACAAAATTTTGCACATTTTACCTATTCTCATCTTTAGCATTTCCATACAGTCCCTACTAATACCTTTTGAAATCTGCTTCTCCACTGAAGAAAATACGGTTGCACTGTGAACCAACTAAACAGATACTTTTGCTCTCAAAGCACCACTCTTGTCTGTCCATTCACGTAGTTTGTAAGCCACAACAAAGCAGAAAGCTACAATGATGGTCTAATAAGGAACTTCAATATTAAAGCAGACTTTGTTTTCATTTGCTTGAGTAGGTTATTGTAGTAAGTTGCAACAGAGCCCAAAAACGGTCATTCACTGCTAACTTCCTTACAGTGGTTAATTTTTGAATTAATTTCCAGTGCTGAATGACCACTGCAGGTGCTGCTGGGCAGCCAGTCCTTTTGTTGCAGATCGCAACGCTTGATCAGCCAGCTCCCTTTTCTGRGGGCTTTACAGGTGCTTCCAAATGTTATTTCCTTTGCTTCTGCCAATTGCAAGTGAGTGGAAAGGTTTCACAGATTTAAAGATTAATTACATGATTCATTTTTAGATCACAAAGACAGTAGCAGTACGTGTCACCAATGTATCAGAGATGACTTCTTTCATTTCGATACCAAAATAYTGACACAGAGAAACAAGTGACATGGTCAGCTACTCACTGTCAATTAAAATAACACAACAGGGGTAACAGTGACATACTCCTTGACAGAGATACAACTGCCACATTATTTGTATGATTTATGTGCCATAAATCAAAGTTAGAATTCTACTATGCATGTACCCACAATAAGGAATTCGGATCAAGTTTCTGCTACGTTCAGTAAGAGTATGTGAAAGTATTTATGGCAGAACATTTTTTGCTAATCTTATGATTCATTTGAAACATGTAGGATCCTTCCCACATGATTCCAGCAGAAACTGAGTTTTAATTCAGAAGCCCTCTTACCCTCAGAATAAGGTCTTTCATTGCTCCTTGCAAATCTACACCATCAGAACACAGATGCACAAAGGCTGGTTCAGTCATCTTACTTTTTAACTAGTGAACAATTAATTTCTGTTGTTATTCTTCTACTAAACATACATCGTTAGCCATTTCTAACATAGTCCTTAGACTTGCACATTTGGTGAAAGCAGTAAAACACAACTTGTCTACACAGATAAYGATCAAATCCAAACTTAGCATACTGAATTTCTGGGGAGGGAAGAAACATTTTATTTTGTGACACTAAATGATGACTGCATACATGATTTTTATTTTCTTTTCCTATGTTATTGAGGTCAGCATTGACGAAGTCAAAAAAAATTTTACATTTTTGCTCTGGACAGCAAAAGTGCTCTCTTTCTATCAAAAAAGAAGCTACAATATCAACTAGCACTGGATTTTTAGCATCAGCATTAAGACAATATGGCAAAATTCAGCTTTCATACAGGAAATTTAAGCAAGCAAAGGAAATGAGMCCCCTGAATCTCTGTTGATGGTGAAACAACTAATAGAATAATAATTTTCAACAAATTATCCCAAAATTAATCCAAATGAGTASGAATATCAAAAATAGAAAGCATTCTTTAAGTAGAGATAATGGAACAACTAATACTGCATGCTGATTTTTTCTGCTGGATGAAGGATTTAATTATAATGGCTAGTTGATTCATTATATTCAAATATACTCCTGAACCTTTAAGGAAGCAAGTACATACTTGGAAGTCTCTATATTTCCAGTCCATCAGATGTGAAAAATAAATTAAACAAAGCAAAACCCCAGAACTACATTCTTCTACCTTTGTGATGAGAATTCGATATTTCTCCACCAGATGATCGTTATTATGACACCCTGCCAGCAGCTGCCACACTTCTCCTCTTAGAGCCTCAGGGACGCCACTTCTCACCAACGCTGACAACGTCTTTGGCCTCACGCTCAGATTGAGGTGCCTGGGTGGGGGTGAAAGTACATTACCATGATTTAAATACAAATACATGAATACATAAGCAACAACTACCATGCAACACCAAACATGTATAATGATAGGAATTTCAGGATAGTTCTTGTGTTGCCAGCATAAATTAAGTTCAAGTTATGAAAGAGACAGCTTTGGAGAAACACTTTCAGAACTATTTCCTTGGTTCCTATTCAATCTAGACAGAATATAAACATATGTTTTAAAACACTCAACAGCTCAAAAGTCTACAGCTAAAACTAGGACTGGAGGACAGATATCACATTGTATAAGATCCAAAGATCTCTCTCTGAGCTTTAAAAAAAAAGTGTTAAGTTTATCTCAAAGTATATCAAAAATGAGAATCCATTTACAGAGGCATATATTGCTTTCTGGACTATCTGCACTAGAGCAGGCAGGTAACCTTCTAGGGAAGAAGGGAGGGTAAGCAACCAGAACTGTCCAAAAAAAACATACGTTCTCTCCTAACAATTTAAACAGCTTCCACTCTTACACAAGCTAGTCCTATCTAAACAGGTTTTTTTCCTACTTAGACTGGTAATAGCTCACAACTTTCAGTAATGCAAGCTATAAAAAATAAATACAATTTATACAATTACAGAAAGCTAAGCTGGACAGTCCATTCATGGTTCACACATTAAAACCCGGAAGACACTGGCTTTCAATCAAAATGATTATGTTTTTTCTACAGTGGCTACAAGAAAACTTCTACATAAAATGATTAAGAGAACTGATGGACAAAACTAGGTAAAAAMTGAACTTTACTCATATTTATCACATGCTCTTAACAATAAACTGATACTTAATAATGCTTCTTTACAGTTTAAGATACACATGGATGATAATTTTACACAGTTTGGGACTCACTGCTGCCTTCCTTCAGTCTACAGTATTCCAACACAATAATGTGTAGATTAGCTGTGATGGACATTCAAATCATAATATATTTCACAACAGCTGATACCATAATCTYCCCCTTTACTTTGTTTCAGGTGTGCATGTTCCTGAAATTCTCAATCTCCTAAAATTTTAAATATTGGAATCTTTTCCATTAGAACAGATGTATAACTGAACTTCACTGCAGCAAGAGCTCCAATCACTTTTAATTTAGGAGAAAATCTATTCTCTAAACCCAGCTAACTACAGTAAATATTTACACATTATATCTCCATGTATTTATATATTTATGGGTGTATATTTCACTATATATTGTATAATATATATGTGTTTATATAAAATACTTATAGACAAATATACAGACTCTTTGTGAAGATCTGTAAAATTGCTTTGCCTTATCCTCAGATCAGAACAACAGTAATTCTGATGAATGTGGCACAAACTGTTAGGCTGTAAACCAAAAGCAATAGACTACTAGATTTTTCCAAACTATATGATTTTGAAATGAAAAAATTATGTGATTCACTACTTATAAAATGAGCAAAATATTATTAAGAAATCACAAAATACCAATGCATATTTAATTGCTATACAAATTTAATTATAGGAACCTAAAAACCTAGCATGAAACTACATGAACTCTGATTTTTATGATTTTCAATCCTCTTATATTAAGAGCTTAAGGATCATTACTTGCAAATACTCATTTTTTTTGTTAAGGGAAGCCCTTTAACACACATTAAAGTTGTTGTTGCCGGCATTAGCACAGAAGCACTCCATATCCTCTTAGAGCTGCCAAAACATTTTCAATGACAGTCAGGTGACTTAATTATATTTCAGCCACTGGAAAAGTTACGGAAAAAAATCAGGTTGAAAGAAACTTTCTCATAGCAGCAGATGTGTAGAGCTCATCTGTTAAAAATGCTTCTAAAAGTCTAGGGGAGGAAAGGAGGAAGGGAGGGAAAAGGACTATACATCATTTTACCACAGTCCTCCCTTTCTCACAAAGGTGAGAATTGCTGCTGTTCACTTTCCTAGAAACAAAATGGAGTAAAATTACTTATTTGAAAAAGTATTAAATAACTGCAAAAAAACAAAACTAATACTTGATTGTGATAAGCTTAAAGAGAATACTAGCTAAGACGTCACTTCAATACTTTTCCTCATCTAAAGTGCACGGCTTAATCTAATCTCTRTGGTCCAGCTCCTTAGAGATAATTTTCCATTCAGACTTCTGATTGCTGCACACTCCTTGCCCTGTTCTTYAATATTAGGAAGCAGAAGGCAACAGCTAAAGCCAGAGTCAAAATGTAGTATACATGAGCTCAATCTGCTGATGCTGGGCTTGTCTGTTGCCCTTCCTTGATGTAGGGAAAATAAATAAATAAATAAAATTGACTTTTGCAATAATCAGCATCAGTTTCTTAGAGCTGCTCAGGTGTCTCCAAGATGACTAAAAGGTCCTTTAGGCAGGAAGGAAGAACAAATGTTGCATTAGCAACTGACTGTCAAGAAACACTGTTCTCAGTGTACTGGTATTTTTTAATGAAAAAAATAAAATAGCTCATGTACTTCCTTCTTGGCAGACTCTGGATCCATCTTCCTTTAGCTAAAGGGAAGAAAAGTATCTTTGCAACACAAGTACTGATCTCCCACATTCTTAAGCTACGGTAACTAAGATATGACAGCTGTAGAAAAAAATGTAACTCCTATGGAGTTCACAGCCAAAGTAAAATGGAAGTGATCTAGGTAAAATAAATACAATAGAAAAGCTGCATTTTCTTTATACTAATTAGGAGGTTATATTAAAAAACAAAAACACATACACACAGAAAAGTAATACTATTGTTTTAAAAAATAACCATCAGCAACAAGCAACATAAGTGAATTTCTAAATATTTTTAACATACACTCAAAAGTAAAAATACTTAAAATGCCCTACTGAAGAAACAGGACACTGAAGCCATAGAATAAAGGATATTCTGAGGGATCAAGGAGGACTAAATCCATACTAATCTCAAGTAGCTTCCAGAATTAATGGCAGTTTCAAGAAGAAGGAGCAAAGTCTGAAAAACATTCAGAACTGTGATTGTCAGAATGTGATTTTGCCACTTACCATTTGGACAGCAACTCTCCCCATGTCTCAAGAATTTTTTCTGCACACTCTTTGGAAACATCTCCAGAACCACTCAAGAGAGGTTCATCATTGTCTGCAAGCAAAAGAACAAAGGAGAAACTACGGAATCACCAATCATTTTTCTATCTCTGCAAATTTAAACACTACTCTCTTAACTGTATCAGTGTGTGGCAAGAAGAAATTCATCATTTGTGAAGGCACTGCGTGTGCGCTGAACAAAGTACTAAAAACTCACCAGGTACTTCAGAATACAACCAAGAACAAGACTGGGTGGACAATGAAAGCATAAATGCAGCAATTAAGAAGAAAAACTGAGAGAACTGGGTTTGCTCTGTCTTAAGAAGAGCATGTTACTGGAAATCTTCAATTACTAAGTGAAAGTATGCAGAAATGACAGAATTAGACTCTTTTTGGAGGTATGCAGTGATACGACAAAAGGCAAAACACAAGCAGCAGCATGTGAAACTTCGGTTAAATATAAGGAAAAAGTTTTTACCATGAGGGAGACCAAACACTGGAACACGGGCCGAGAGAGGCTATGGAAACTTCATCACTGGAGACAGTCAAAATGCAACTGGACAAGGCCACAAGGCCCTGAACAACTTGATCTGTCTGGATGCACTTCTGAGTGGAGGGCAGCATTAGAGACCTCCAGAGGTCCCTTCAAACACAAGTAATTCTATGTCTCTACTTCAAAGTTTTGGAAGACCACAAGAATTCTGAAAGTGCACAGCCTACCTTATTTGAAAACCTACAACACTATAAAAGCTGAAAACACAGTAAAAGCAATGTAGTTTCACAGAGCAGCTGCAGACCTGCCACATTCTCACAGACCCATAMGAGCCCATGAAGTGTTAGCTGGTAACCTACATATTACCAACGAAAATCTAGCTCAGGTGTTACCTTGAAATAAAGGCATTGCATCACTTTCACTGAAAGTTTGCATTGCATCTCTAGCACTGATAAAATAATTTTTCTAAATCAGCAAGCAGAAAATACCTTACTGGAACTGCCAACAACATAAACATCTTGAACTCAATCATCTAAATAAAAAAACTAAAGGATTTTATTTCCTTTATGAAATACAATGAGAGGTCATTGTGTCACAGCATTTTCAGCAAGCTGAACTGCTTGACTTTTTTATTTTCACTTTGAAAGTGCCAGCACCCACTTGCAATGTTGCAAGTGCTATCTACTATAAATAAAATAGCTATGTTTCTTATCTAGAAAAGAATACCACTGTGGTTAGCATAGTGGTTACAGTTGCTAACGAAGAACACTTTGCAAAGGAGCTAAATTTCAAACCACCTCCTTCCCCTGACTCGCTCCCTCCCTCCCCYTCCACTCTCCCCCCTTTTTTTTAATATAAGGGGAAAGTAAAGCGCAGAAGTGAAACAATTCACCCAAGGTCACATCTGAGGCCCATGACAAAGTCAAAAAGCAGAAACTCAAATCATTTCAGCTCAAAGCCATAAGACCAGATGCATATATTCTCAAAATTACTTCATGGCTTGGGTTAAGAGAATTTTATAAAGCAGAAAAAAAGATACTGAAAATATATTAAGTTTCAAGGTCCTGGTGTAGTTTTTTTGTATTACAGTTGTCTATGTTCTCCTTTTCACAAAAACACGCTGCTTGCATACGTTCCCAACTATCAGCTTCTCATTTCTACTCTCAAATCTGCTCACAGCTGTTTAGAAAAGGGCAAAAATTACACAAAAATCCCCAATTTTTAGCAGCCTCTTTTCACATCATTCCAAATATATCATACTCAGGGCTTCATGAGGCCTGGGTTGAACACAGTCTAGACAGACCACAGAAGTGTCAGACAAGGGAGAGGCTGATCCAGGAATGCAGGGGTACTGGTTACTGAATACTCACAACATTAAAGCAAGAAAAAAAAATCATCAGCAAGCCAGATTCTGACTGAAAAGGATTCAGCATGTTTCATAACTATGTTATTTACTGACTACCCTAGAAAAAGCTTCCATTTCTTCCAAAATATAGAAAACATGCAATCCACATCTTACCTTCCTCTTCGTCATCTTCAGGAGGAGAAGGAATCATTGAGCCCTGTGACCCAGACTGAGGCAGACGAAGAGAGGGGCTTGCTGTAGTTTTTCTTCTCTCCCTTTCTGATTCACTTTCTAGACACACAACTTCATATAGGGTGTCCGAGTTATTCTTTCTATCCTTTTGCTTTATCTGGGAAATAAAAGAAGTTTCATTTTATTGAGAAATGCTGTATGAACACCCAGATTACTTTGTAAGGCTCTACCTTCTCTTTTTGGAAGAGAAGAACTGACAAAATTTTCATCACATTCTACAACAAACAACGTTCAATCCTTACAGTGTACTTAATGCATTGCTCAGGCCCGCAAGCGTTTCTGATTTGAAGTTTCTATTCCTACTATCCTAAAAGAAATAGCAAGCATATTCCATCCAGAAGGCAGACATATATTACAGATAGGACAGAAGGGTCATGCAGGTCTGCCATACATAGGTAAGCGCATCTCTTCCACTATAAATGGATTGGAGATGAATGAGACTTCAAAGCTGTGAATGTACCTATCCCGCAAAAGGTCTAAGAGAGGTTCTTCAACATGAAGCAACCCTGCCTTTAATCAAATATCAGTGGAAAGTAAAATCTCTAAAATTAAGTCTATTCTCTCTCTTGAACTTTCCAAGGATACTGGTGGGGGCAAAAGGAGAGTTGTTACAGAAATTGTTCATATTTACTTTTCCACTATGAAAAGTGTCTTTAATGATGCTTCCAAGTCATCTGTCTGCGAGTACATTGTTGACAAGAACATAGGCATACAAATTGTTGGGTCCCAAGGTCTCTTATGTGCTTTTGTTTCCTCTTCAGTTTTCAATGGTATCAAACCACTGATTACCATTGAAATCATTCCATCAAACCATTCCATTATTTCCTTTAAAAGGAAGATTTTTCTTTGTGAGCTGGTTCCAAAATTTTAATACAGTTCAGGAAAACTGATTTTTTTCCCTACACATTAGGAAAAACGGAGTAGAAAAGGAAAGGCAATGAAAAGAGGGAAATACCATTTATAATTACRCTCTAAACTCCCTGTGCTCAATTTTACCCTTTGGGCATCTAATATTAAAGAGGAATACATCAAAACCAGAAAGACTAAATCACTGAATGTAATCTGAGAAAATAAATCCCTGTGTTTCCACCATTTCCAAAAAAAGAAACACTGCCCAAGTAAGATAAGCCAATTCTACACAGCTGTATTTTTAATAGCCCAATTATGCCTCTATAGAAACAGGTTTCCCTTCCAGGCTTATCAGGCAGTACACTTTATTTGTTGCTTCCACTATGAGTTTTGAGAATCTTCCACTGGTAAACACTGGAAGTTGGATAACCTGACAGTGCCTGTGGAGGGAAAAAAAAAAAAAAAAAAAAAAAAGGAATTGGCTAAGATAAGTCACAATGCATGTGAATTTAGTAAGACAAAAGATACAGAATTAGCTAAGTAAGATAAGCTTCCTTTAAATTACCAAGCAGAAAAGGCGCCTATTGGAGGTAGTAAGATATTTATAGCTGAACTGCCTTAACTGTTCAACATCTCTATGCTCCACCTCAAAAATACTCTAAATAAAAAGACTGATCTCATCCATGAAGATTTTTTCCACCTTGTATTTTGAAGGAAAGTTTCCAAAATGTTTATTCATAACTGTCCAAAACAGTTATACAGCTATTCAGCAGATTTTAGAGTTTTACACAAAAAGAAAAGAACACAGGGAAAAAAGAATTCCCACTGAACTTTCTCTTTGTTGCTACAAAGAAATAATGCCGCTATTCATTAGCACCGTAACAACAAGTGCCTCTAATTTCTTTCCATTCCTCTTTAAAAAAGTAAGAAGGATCAAGAAATCAGAAGGACTTTAATCTTGCTTCCTTGGGCTTTACCCAGAATTATTAAACCTGGAGAGAGCACACACGTCCACATTGTCGTTTGCTTTTGTATCTTTCCACCCCTGTGGACAACACACTCATTTCAGAACAGTAATTTCTAAGGCAGGAGAATGGCTGCTGCTTCAAATACATTATCTCCTCGGTAATTTGTACCTTCGAGTTTCCAGGCTTATTTTGAGAATAAGTTATTGCCTTGCATTGCTGTTATGAATATCCTAGACAGAAATAATCCTTTCCTTTTTAGTAGCTAGGGTAAAAAGAAAGCTGGAAAAACAGCAAAAATTAACAAGTTCTAGGGACTTTTGTACTTGGTTGGACTTTCTTTCCCCCAAGGGAAAGTTTGGGGAATGCGTGAAACCTCTGCTTCCAACCATGCACAAGTGGGAAACTGCCTTTCTGAAATTATCAGCTTTTTGGTGGGTGGAGGTGAGAGGGGAAAGTTTTTATCGGTCTTGCATTTTAAAATTTTGTTAGAAATTTAGCCTTTAACAAAAGCCATCCCCCCCAGATTTCAGACAGATGCTTGCTCATGTAAAAGAATGATTGCATTTGTATGATAAAATCAGTTTAGTATCACATCTGATTGCACGTTACCAGAATTATGTCCAAGGGGTTTTTGCTCTCAACCCTTGGTTTTACATACTCTCCCCTACGTGACCCTTACGCAACCAACCCGTGGCATAGCCCTGGATTGCAGATGAATCCTTGGTTCTATTTACCTCAAGGTTCATCTGAAAAATCCATAAGGCTCCATATAACTTTGCAATCTCTTCAGAACTGTCAAAATTTGCTTTGAAATGAGGACAGACAGTTCTTTTTGAGAAGTTTAGACAATTAGCAACAATTACTGTAATGAAAGATATTTTTTCTAAAATGGAACAGTATTTATCATCCCTCTTTGATTCTGGATCAAAACACTGAAATCTAAAAATCACTTTAATAAAGGCTTTACCAACCACAGAGAGAAACAACTACAACGAAATTCTGACCTTCTCCCAGTCAGTCAACTTCAGGGTAAAGAAACAGGYGCAAATATTCCCCTGGAGTTGCCATACCTCAGTTCAAAACAAGACTTTAACCTACTTCTCCACCTAAAATATCATAATGAAAGATGAGAAAAATAAAATATGAATGATACACATACACCAAACAACCTCATGTTAGAGCAAGTCAGACAGTCCATCTGTAGTACAATAGAAAGCCGCAACTCATTCCGCTGGTCTCAGTAGGACCACAGAGAGACAGAGAGGTTTCAGGACAGGCCCCTAGTAACCAAAACTCATCTTTATTTCCAATGTATGCATATTTATACAGCATTATGCCATAAGCCTACTTCTCAAGTCTCCAAGCAGTGTAATCGACCACTGTCACGCACGAAAACCAACCTTGTCAAATACTAAATCAACTGTAAAACAAAAAAACAAAACAACAAAATTGTTACCTGTTTCAGTTTTAGGAAGAAGTTTTCTGTAGAGCTACGTTTGCTGAAGGGCCAGAATAATCTCTCATTAGGTGAGCAAACTCTGACTTTAGTCTCCAGAATGAATCGAACAGGTTCCTGAACCTCAGTTATCACCAAATCCACAGCAGTAGTCATGAACAATACTTTATCTAGAGACAAAAACCAAAGCAATATTACTAGCATTAATAGCATTAAAAGATGGATCTCAAACAAAACACTCTAATCTCTTTCCTAGTAACATTAAAAAACAAAGTTTTCCACAGAATTCCCCTTTTGCTTAATTTAACACTTCAAAGCCCAGAAGTTTCAAAGCACATGGAACCACAAGGTAAGATCACTATGCACTATACAGTAGAGAGAGTTTTTTCAAATTCCCACTGAAATTTATCAAAAATATTTGTTAAACATTGATCAAGGATTTGATTTGTATACTCCACAGTGCAGTCCACTCTTGTCATCTGGTCTAATTACATTTTGCTTTGTTGTCTTGATTCTTTTTGTTAAGTTACTAAAACAACATTTAATTTCCACCACACTAAACACACTGTTTAAGATCATCACATTTATAAGATTTAGAAAATGGATTATGCACTGTGCTGGCCCAAAAGGAGGCAACTGTACTCAATGACCTATGAGATCCCTTCCAGCACTAAATGAGAAATTGTGTCCTTTAGATAGGATGGCATTCAACCTAGCAGCAGATTGTACTCAGGGAAGTCAGATGCCCTAAAAGTGCTGCTTTTGTCCTGTCAATTCTCATGAATTTCCCCAACCTTCGGCACGTAAGTGCAGTAACAGATTAAGATGATCGTTCACCTGCAGTATCAACAGCTCTGTTTCAGGACTCAAGAGAGCAATGCAGCATCAGTTATTTTCAGATTACACTGGGAATATTTTACTTTCATTCTCATAGGTACAAGAATGCTTTGAATGCTTTTTTTTATTATTATTATGAATTAGCCATGGAAACTAAGCAAAGAGGAAACATGCAATAGTCATTCAGTGCAATTCTCTAACAGATTCTTAAAATGCTATAAAGAAAGACAAGACCCCTGCAACCTATCCCTGTCCTCAGTCTGTACAATCTATTGGGATACACTGTTATTCTTACAAGCTACTACCACTACATACAGGACTTTTTTCTAGTCTTCTGTTTGATTTTTGTATCTGGTACCCTCGTTTCCAAGAGTGTGTCCCAAATCAATTGAATTCAGAGGCTCACAATATGTAATTTATTACATTTACACTACTAAAAGAAAAGTGAAAAAAATATTTTCTTACAGGATTCACCTTAAAAAGTGAGAATTGACAAAATCTCCATAGCTGAGTCACTTGCCCCGCCTAGGATTAACCTTTGGGAAAGTTCATACCTTTTGGTGTTTCCTCATTTACAAACTGGAAGTGTGGAGATTTTTGATTCCAGCTGCCAGTGATCACATATGATTTCCCATCAGAACTTTTACCCATGGACTCCTGTGAGCAGAATAACAATATATTTTTTTAATATAAATTACTGCAAACCATATATTATGAAAAATCTCAGCCCCGTAAACTGCTACTGCACTGTCAAGAGAAGCGCAAACATCTGAAGTCTATGTTATGTTGTCCTGTAACAGATAATCCTGAGAGTAAGAATTTCCATGCAACCTTTGATCTCCTAGCTGATAATATAAAAGGCCAATTAATGTTAATTGTTATATGCGTAGGTAGCATGAACATCTATCTAGTAGGACCTGAAGAAAGACCAATAGCTCATTTTGGAGATGGCTATCTGACAGCAACTTTTAGCTCACACAAGCCTAGGTGAGATCACAGTCAAGTACTCAGACATACAGGACTCAAAAATGCAAAGGCCTGGGATTTTTCTTGTTTAAAAACAAAACTATCTTTTSAAACTTTTAAAAACATTGTGTTAGAAAATGCAAGACAATCCAGTCATTCTGGCCTCATTTTGTACCATGCAGCATCTGAAAAAAAGCTGCTTGAATGGTAAAGCATTTGATAAGGCTTTAATCACACGCTTAAGGGATGTACTTCATTGCCTCTAATATAYGAAAACAAATTATATCAGAACACTGCTTTACAAGCTGCTGAACCTGTAAATTTGGCAAATATTTTACATATTAACATACATCTTACTTCACTGTGATGTTTTAATAAACCAATTGTGTTTTATTTAATCCCAAGTAGCTATTTTATAAAGCATGTTTTGCTCTAAAATATCAAAGTTGAAAAAACAAGATTAAAAACAATTTTTTTAAAATGCAAGAATCCTACCAATCTCACAATCCTAACTTAATTTCTTTTTGCAGATCTACTATGACGTATTTTTAATATGGTCTCAGACCAGGCTTTTGCTGAGATCCAGTTTCATGCAGCATACATAATACATGTTACTCAGCTACTAAGAAACAAGTCAATTTTGTTTTATCCTCCCTATTCAGTGCATCTGTCTCCCAACCAACATTTTCAGGGCAACAAAAAGCCTGCTAAAAACAAATTATTCATGTATTATTGGACCGTTTCACTTACTACTGCAAAAGTATGTACTTCACAAACATGAACACGTCTATTTTCACAACACGCCTCTGAAGTCAGAAAAACTATCATCGTTCCTCAGGAGGAAAACTGAGTCACAAAAATTAAGTGCCCAACAATTCTCAGTGATATCTCTGAAGCACTTTAGGCCTAATTTTACAGTGATAAGTATGCTGTAACGTGTTATATGCTCAAAGTACAGCACTTCTGAAAATAAGGCTTTATATGTCTTATTTCAGGCCCCTAAATGAGAACAGTCACGGCTGGTTGTGCAAAATTGGGCAAGTCCCTTGACCAAGCATCATGTCATATCATAACTCTGTAGCAGAGGAAGGGATTCAACCCAGCTCCCCAGGGCTACACTCAAGAGCATAAGCTTCAGCATCAAACTACATTAATAAGTGTGCATAAGCATCTAAACCTGTTCTGAGATCACACACAACCATAAGAATAATTACGGATTTTTTTAAATAAAAAATCCTTACCAAATCTAAAAGGTGCATGTCACCACTCCGAACATCTTTTCCACGGCTAAGGAGGAGACCAAAACATCTGCAAAACCAGGCAACAAAATAATCTGAAAAATTTAGACCTATTACTCATAAACAAGCCTATTTAAACCTATTTAAATATTCCTTGTCATACATCACAAGTAGCCCATGAATACTATAACAAATTGACAAATTTTGACATTTGAAATCAGTATCAAGCACATCAAGCAAAACCTCAAACCAATACCAACAACGTCAAGCAAAGCTTCATCAGCATATTTACAGTATGATTTTATCCTTCCTACAATAGGCTGGAAAGTTACCTTTATTTGCAAGAACAGTACAAAACACACAACTAACAGAGATTCCATATTCTGCTGTTTCTAGTAGTCTTCTCTCTCACATAACTTTTTTTTTTTTTGAGACATATTTTAATAAATTTTTGCCTTTGATAAAGATGAGAACCAGGAAATTCCAAACGAAGCTCAGGGACCTGTCTTTTATGATTTTATTTCTCAGAGACTTTTGGACTACAGAGATATATTCCACTTCATCCTCTGGTTTACCACACTGCCTCATGTTCCTGCATTTCACTTCAGACTACAAAGGCTGGCAGGAGCTGTGTCTTTTCTCTGTAGTATAAGCAGCACTAAATTCTACCAGCAGTCAAAAATTGTAAATTTATTGCTAAGCAGTGACGTATTTGAAGTCTTATCTCTCCCATTCCCTATGGGGACACTTCATGGTCTGGAATTCTATACCACAGCAGATTCAAAGCATGTGTATGACAATATTCTCAGATGCAAGAGAAATGAGATGAAAGCAAATATTTCAAATAACTCCATCATTGGTTATAGCCTTAGCATTTCAGAAAAACTGAACGTTTAAACTAAAAGCAGTAAGTTTTTATAAGAAACTTTTGAAACAGACACTTACAGGAGATGCAAGCTCTGATTCTAGTCAGGTCTGTGCCAGAATTCACTGAGCCTCTATTGTCCCCCCTGCCACACACACATACTGAACATCTCCATCAGATATTTTGTGAAATCCCAAAGAGATGTAGTTAAATTACATGAATGGAGTATTTATAGAACAATTACTAACCTGCTGCTTCAGAGGGAACAGCCCTGTAATAAACATCAAACAGATAAAGAAATTCTTTAAAATCTATTAAATTACCTCTCAATAGCAAGTTCTTTATTAGTGGTCTGTTGAACGTAAATCACTATCTTCTTATCAATTCCTTGGCGAAGTTTAAAGCATTGCCTGTCCTTGTCTTTGGGAACTGCACTGTTATTTACCAGGGAAGGAAAAAAAAACTCAGAGTGTCATTTATCTGTATTCCTTGCATGTATCAAAAACAGCATCAGACATTCGGTGAAGTCAGCTTCTTATACAAAAGCACTCAAGACCTTTCTTCCTTGCACACTGCAACCGGTAACATGAAAGAAATGGCAACATAATTAGGTGATTGTATTTTATCATGATTAGGTGAAAACCAAGGACACTTAATTTTCAAAATAAACACTATTGTATTTTCAAATTCTGAGGCTTAATCTTGTGAGACTTCTAGCAGCATTTGAAGAAAGTTTCTAAACACTGATTCCCTATTTAACATACAAATATTTGTTAAGCCATCAGATACTGTGTACCATTTTCTTTCATAAAGCAGGTGACCACTGGAGCACATAAGCCAACCAGCCAAAATGATGCATCAATCTTTAGACTGAGAATTTTAYTTATTTTTCTCTAGAGAGAGCATCTTTTCCTAAATGCTGCCCAAAGCTGAGACTGGGTGCTTTGGTGGGAAAATCTAGAATTACACTTCAATATCAATACAGATGATGAAGTTTTAGTGTCAATATTCCTTTTTTAACAGCTTTGTTGCACTAAATCCTGGCCAAAATTAGACTGATGGGATTTGATTTTCTTTTATTCACTTGCTCACTTTTCCCTTGGATATAAAAAATAATCCTTATTTTATTTCTCAACTTTACTTCTCAACCTCTGCATTGTGACCTCCGGGATTTGCAAAACTGGCCATGCAGTATTGCCCACAGCTGAACACCTGCAACAAAAATCAGGTTTATCTTCTGACAGCAGTTGCTTACACAGGCCAGGGAACTGCAAACTACCTTCARCTGTCAGCAGCCATTCCATGTGCTGGGGCAAGACAGCAGATTCACACCCTTACAGCCAGCACATGCAGTCAGACCTCATTTCCCCAGTATGACAGAACTGCATTACCAGTGACTCAGGGTGACAAATGAAGGTACATAACATAAGACAAGGTCAGGTACATCAAAGACTAAGATCAGAGACTGCCTATGTAAAAAGTGTTCTCTTAAATTCTAGATCACTAGGGGTCGGCACCTGAAGGGTCAAACACAGATTAGTGTCAAACTGCCAAAGCTATTTCAAGTAAAGCTGGATCTGTACAGTACGTACAGCATAGGTAGGATTCTGCATAGTCCAAGACAAAACTCACTTTTCTTCACTTTCTACAGTAYAGGTACATGGTTTTTAAACAACTGTCCTCTTCCACCCCTAACGCAACCACACTGTGGCTCAAAAGATCTTTAGGTATCTGTCCAAAGCAAAGGCTGAGGTTCAGTGTGCAATCCTTGCTGACACACCTGAGTTGGCTGCGACTGAAGCAGCTCTAGGCAGAACAACGTCCAGATACCAAGCAATCATTAAATTCTAGTCTGGTTTATGTTAACTGCGCTGCTGCGGCTATGCCGACACTGGTAGCAAGTTAGCAAGACTGAGCTTCACCTGATACATCACTGTGTGCTGTAGCCATGCTTCCACCTGCCCTGCACCCCAGGGGCTGGTGTTGCATTCAAGCCCCAGATCCTCCAGTGTCTTTCAGGTTCAGACCTTAGCTAAACCATTTTTTTTTCATTTTCTAACACTTGGGCTGTGCTTTGGATTGTCTACAGTGGAAGATGCTAAATAAGTACTGGATTATTAAATGGGATTTTTTTTTATTTATTAAATAAAACTTGAGCTGGATGTAAATACAAGAGAAATATCTCTGAAATTTTGGCTAAGAGCCAATGCGCTCAACAAGTCAGCATATTTGGCAGACATGCTGTACTGAAAGACACTTGAGCAATTACATAACACTATAAATGGTTAAATGAAACATCTGAGGACACCGTACRTACGCTGAGMAAAAACAAAACAAAAAATCCCCAAAAACACCAAAAAAAGCTTTTAGCAAAAATTAAAGATGACCTTTTAGAAACAAAGGTTCTCCACTATCAGAGGTAACAGGAAAACACCACTAACTGATWCAGTGTGAAAAGCTGCCCTAATTTTCCCCCATCCTGCCACACCACCACTTCTTATTAATACTTGGATCAGGGAGAAAGAAAAAAAATAGAGAAGAGATTAACTGAATTTTGAGAACTGGGACAGAGAACACAAACACTGAAAAACAGAGGTAAGCTCTGTTCATATAGCTTTTCTTATGCTGATACAGTAACATTATAGATCAGATGAACAGGTTAGTATTTCAATGTAATAAAGCACAGCAAYGAAGAGAATTCATGTTGTGATCTTTGATAAGAGATTTGAACTCTGCCTTCTTTTCTGCTCTCAACAAYTAATACAGAGATCAACTCTAAGAAATCATGGGGATATAGGTAAAGATGAGGGATTTGGCATTCATATTCTTAGAATTCATAGTGCAACTAAAAGTTGCAAAGATGTGGGGAGAAAAAAGGAAAGCTGAGTTTTCACTAGGATAAGAGTAACTGCAGGTTTACACTGGCAATGTCATTCAAGACATTTAATTTCCCTAGGCAGTACTGCAAGATTTCAGCTTGGACTATGCAGCTCCTGTAACTCCAAAACACTATTACGTAAAGAGGAAAAAATCTAGAGTATATGATTTTTGCTATTTGATTACGCTTCTGAACTTCTCTAGAGAATTACTTCTGTCCAACAAAGATTTAATTKAATTTATCCCACTCACAGGCGAAAGTAAACCTAAGGACCAAAGTTAAAATGCAAAGCAGTCTTCTATGCTCCCAATTCTGTCTCTAAACAACCCCCTTTCCTATGACCTTAAGTAATTAACTATTTTAAGAAACTGTTCTAAATAATATTTTACATTAAAATCTAAAGATTTGCTGAGCAAAAATTCATTATTATGTGGTTGCTTTCTCACTCCAGGTTGTGTACAGAGGCAGACCTCTGGAGACAAAGAGTACATTATGGGCCATCACATTTTTGTACACTTTCAGAATAGCAATGTGGGAATACGTCTGAGATCTTGATCATCAAGCTTTCCATTTACAAAATAGTAATAATCCTATACTATATCCTGAACAGTAAATGTGTCCTGTGACAAGTGTGATTTGTGTTAAAATTTTCTCTGGAAATTATTTCTCTGGAGAATAATCTGTCTTTAGAGATCAGCCAATGATTTGAAAAATTCCATTTTTCACAGTTGCATGTTTCTGTCTTCTCTCATGAGGCTTTATTAAAAATATGCATGCTTATGCTTCCTGTAGCAGTCATACAGCCACAGAACCTTTGAAATCCTGGCCACAAATGTGCACAATTCTGGTAGGAAAGCAGAGTCACTACRCTGTATTTTCAGTTTCAGCAGTGGTTCAGCTGAACATGATTTAAGYTGCATTGCACAGAGATTTTAAAGACAAAAGAGGAATATAAAATAGTAAAAGCACTTGGCAGGCAGCATCAGATTCAGTTCAATGAACAAGACAGAAGAGTTCAGAGAGTCATCACCAATGAGTAATTTGTTTAAACTAGAATAGGAAACTTTCAAAAGGGGATTTTAGGAACCATCTCAGACCCACACTCTCCATTCACTCACCTTCCAACAACAGAAACGGATGTTCTAAACAGCAAATGAAGAATCTATACCTGAAATAACCTTTCCCATCGTCTTCTTTGATTTCCAGTGACACAGAGAAGGTGAAAATATCACTATCTGGAGTCTGTGGAGTGGCAATGGCTGAGAGTGGAGTTTGTTTAGCAGAACGACGGAAGGCAGTGGCAAAGCTGTAAAGTATTCGGCTCACCTGCATTTAAATGGCACCAAAGAAAGATCAAAAAGGTATGGGTACAGAGGACGCAAGAGCTGAAAACCTACTTGCATTTTTTCTAAATAATAGAATGAGAAGTAGCCATAGAAATGATTGAGGTTCTAGCATCTAATTAATCATTTTTATATACTTCTATTATAAACTATTCTATAAACTATTAAATCCATGTTCTTATTTTGCAGCTAAGAGTCTTATAATTTTCTTAATCTAGAGTAGAAAAAAGCCAAGAGTGATAAAGCAGATTACCCCCCAAGTGCCTGAAATAACCTTTATTAAAAAAAAAAAAAAAAATCAGAAGTAATCACATTTCCGTTCTGCCTCAGTAATAACTTTTGCATCTAAAATGTAGTCATCATTTTGAGGAGGGGGAGGAGGGAAAAGAAGAAGAAAAGATTCAACTTACAGCCTCTTGGATTTCACATCGGAAGACATGAATCCTGAAGAGTTCTGCATTGTAGTGGCTTTCAGTGAAAGCAAAGCAATCACTTTCGGGGGTTCCATCATGTCCTCGTACACAGAAAAGAATTTTATAGATTGGATAATTTGCTATTTCTGTGTTTATCTGAGGATCTAAGAGTCTGTTAAAAAGARAGAAAGAGAGAGAGAGAAAGAGAGAGAAGAAAAAGCTTGCAGCTTTAGAAGAATTACTTCAGCCAGTTATTAACTTGCAAGTGTGAAAGACTTCATAGCTACTGGAAAAAGCACACTACAAGACACTAACCCCTGATTATCATTTACTACAAAGCTTGACTACAAGAATTATATTTAAGAGTATAAAAATATATAATACAACACACTTTCACCAATAATTTCACAATAATTTTCAAGGCTTAACCTTCCAACAGTTACACTAGCATACAGCAGTGGAAGAACATTTAGGTTAGCAACTCTCAGACTCCCAGTAACCTCATGATCAAGTCTTGCACAATAGCCATTTTCCAGCCCTAAAAAATGAATACATTTCAGGCTATTCCCATTATTACATTTCAGGTACCTTGGATCATAACAACATTCCATACCGATCCTTGGGCATAAAATGTCTTTGGTAAACAAACTCAAATCATCACTTGTCTCAGACCTCCTWAGACTCACTTCTTCCACTAGAAAAAAAATCTCAAGTTCCTTATGGCCTGTCTCCCCTACTCCCCACCTCCCAATAAACCGGAGTTTATCTCCTCTTTCGCTAGGAGGAAATAAGATTAAATGCACAAAGTCACAGCGTACATCTGAATAAGCTTCATACCTCACTGTTCCTTCAGAGACATTAGGCACTGACAGAGTCACATCTAAAGGAATCTGGCACTGGCTTCGTAAGATTGACATCATTCTGAGGGCTTCCACTTCACTCCGAGGAGCATTCACGGAGGCACAGCCTAAGTAGGTTAGCTTGCTAAACACCACACTGTCCTCATCAGTCACAGGTGTAAAAGGGCTCAAATCCTCACAGTCTASGGTAAGACACAAAGTTACAATATAAGCAGCAAGATAAAGTATACATAAATAAATTATTATAGTTGGACTTGTCACTAACAGCATGAGAAAGAGACACAGAAATATGTTACAAAAAAATAGGTCAGGTCAAAAAACTACAGAAAAATCCTACCTGAAAGTCAGTTACTGACAGAAGAGAGCAACACAGCTATCCAAACTCTACAGATTAGCCTGTKCCACAAGATTTCTTTTCAATATAAATTAAAAGCACACCAATTTTCACTAATGCAGTAAGATGCACAGATAGGCTAAACAGAGTAATATTTTATACAACTAGGCAAGTAACAATGTATTTCTGCAGAATACACAGCTCAAGACCAATAGCAAGCATTTTCAGAAGAGAAGACAGCTCAGCATAYGGTAACTCTTACATCATATAACCAGCAGTTTACTGCTCTGTGTGATGATGATGGGAAAAAAATGGAGAAAAGAGGGTAGAAACATCTGCACATAAATTATCCTCCGTTTCCCCAGATAAAGCTAGTTTAAAAGATACTACCAGATATTCCTCATTTTTTTCTAACCTCCTGGCGATGGTTTGACTGGCAAACTCATTTCTGGTTTCTGGAGTCCTGCCACCGACACTGGGTTAATGGTAGAGGATGCTGAAGCCTCAAGGACAACAGGTTCTTCCCCATCTCCATCAGTCCTAACTTCTTCTCCATGTTCCCGGTCACTTGACTGATCTTCCATGGGTGGATCCATCAGCACGTCTTCAAGTTCCTTCTGCAACTCCTGTTCGCTTCCATTCCCCACAATCTAAGAGCCACAAAAGAGACCATTCGAATGTAGGAAAAAAACCTCTCATGCACAGTCAGTCATAGGGCTTCTTCTGCTAATTAAAACATTAGTTAACAAATTTAACCTAGTTACAACTGATAAGCATTTGCACTTTACAATTTGTGTTAAAATTACAGTTCAGATTATACCCCTCCATATTTTAACAAACCAAACAAAGGGTGCTCAATGCAAGAATTTTCTAGCACTAGGAAAAGTTGAGAGATCACTTTAAAACTAGTCTAAAACTAGTCTATACTTACAGACTTACAGACTAGCTTATGCCACAGGAAACTAACAGAGGTCCTCAGTACAGTGGTCTACAATAAATCTCAGAACAGTACCAGTAAGTGCCAAATATAATGAAATATGCTACATGGTTCATGGGTAAGATGGCAAAATTTCATAGACAGAGAAGAATACGGAACAGGATTATGCTGTCACACTGAGATTTTAATAATAAAAAAAAAAAAAAAAAAAAAAAAAAAAAAAAAAAAGCAGACTAATTGTATGCAAGGAACAAGTTAAGTTTACCTAACCCAGACTGGAATTCTCCTACTGACTCCCATTCAAAGACAACCTAGCTGTGGCGTTCTCTAGTTATATACTGGACACAAAGGTTCAATCTTTGTGCAAAGAGACAGAAGATGATGTAGATATATGAGGTTCTGCCCTTAAGAGGGATCAATACGTGCAATACTAACAGAAGTAGAGCTGGCCAATCAAGGGAAGTGATTACCCCTCTCTGCTCAGCAATAGTGTACCCAGCTTTGGACAGACACTGAGGAAGTGAAGAAAGTTCAGGAGATGGTCAGGGGGCTGGAACATTTGCACTACAAGGAGAGGCTAGGCTTGTTAAGGTTGGAGAAGGGAAGGCTTCAGGGGACCTAACAACAACCTTCCATACCTACGAGGAATCCATCAAGATGACAGCCAGCATCCTCACAGTAGGGCATGGCAGGAGGAGGAGAGGCAAAAGCATAAATTGAAACAAGAGAGGCTTGAACTAGRTATCAGGCAAAACATGCTCACCATGAGGACAGTGAAGTATTGGACAAGGTTGCCCAGGGAGGTTGTGTAGTCTACATCCTTGGATGTTGTCAAGATCTGACTGGATCACAGCCTGAGCAACCTGGTCTGACCTCAGTGCTGACCATCCTTGGAGCAGAAGGTTGGACTAGAGACCTCCCGAAGCCCCTTCCCACATGAAACGAATAGCTGTGCTCTGAGCAGAGCCCTTTGCCTGGCTGGAAGAAGGCGCTTTAACAGCCTATCTGACTGGAAGTACGAACTTGTGGAACAAAGTGACATAGATGCAAGGTAAGTCATACCAGTACTGTCCTGTATTACTGTGCTCTTGTAGTGTTTCAAAATATGTCAAAAAACTCTTAGATATTGTAGCTAAGGAAACTCTGTGCTCATTCCTCTGCAATTAACAGGGAAGTGACTGACGCTTTACACAGATTAAAGACTAAGCATGGAAATGGAGTTAACTGGAAGTGTTTTACCAGATGGCAGCCACAGAAACATACCTGAGATCCAACACTTTAGTTGCTGGCTGACAGTTATTATTGTCGGCACCCCATCTATTCCCTATGAACAGATGTTCACTTCTACATCCCTCTCATTGCCGTAGGCTTACTGATTTAAGATACTACACGCAAGCTAGCAAAAACCAAATTGTGCAACTACCTCAAATCCTAAAAAAAAAAAAAAAAAAAAAAACTTATAAGAGAAATCTTATTTAAATACAATGTTTATTCTTTCTTTACTCTTGGAAATAAGATGGTAAAAAAAGGGAAGTGGTTAAAAACAGGAGGAAGAATACAGAGCAGATAAACCCGCCTGCAACACAGTCTCAGCATTGAGACAAATTCCATCTGCCTCATGACCAGTATCTCAGAATAGACCATCAAACTATCTTAAAAGTACCTGAAGCAATGGGCAAGATTCTTACATTTAAACACTAAATAAGGCAACTAGAACTCAATTTATGATTGCTCAAGTAACTCTGGAGCAGGTAACAGAACACATTCACATACACTGAAGAGCCTTGCAATAAATGAAATAACTGAAATATGCTATGAAAGTAAAATCAAACATCATTTAAATATTTTTACGTGCATTTCCATTGGGCGTGTCTCAGGACTAGAGTTAGTGAGATTATTTAGMGGTCTCTCTGTTGGGTCAGAATTCTGACATATGATCATTTCCATCCCACCTCCAAACACAAACTTCTTAGTTCAAGGGGAAAAGTGAAAAAATATCAACTTTACCTACTGTCTTCTCTCTCTTTCACACTCAGAGCCTCCCACTGCCAAAGTAATTATCTGAACCTGCAGTTTCTATCCAGGTGGTATTAAAAGTGTAAATGGTGTATCCATTTTCTTGTAAAAAAACAGCAGTTTAATATATGAGAATACTAACATAGAACAAAAATTCATACAGGTTCATATAGTACAATAAATTAAGATAAGAAAATCACAGATCCACATTCTTTGTGCACAAAGACTGAAATTCAGACAATGGAGAAATAACACACAATGGAAAAATCTGAGCTGTTTATGCTCTAGAAATTCATGTTCAAGTAGAAACTACCTTTCTAATATGGATGAAAACATGTGCATTCACATGCTATCTGGTATCACCCGCCAGGATTAGAACAGAGTAACTTACTCAGCTGTACATCCACAGAAGCCCCAATAACCTGCAGCTAGTTACAAGAATGCAGATTTGCATTTTCCCCTCAATAATCCTAACATTCATTTGTATGATTCATCACAGAAGTAATGAAAAATCTTGCACAAGTACAYGGTTATCAAAGGTATAACCCCTTCGAGAATCAAGTTTATTATCTAGATATACTCAGACTTTCCTCAAAGACGATGATGGAAGATACCATATGTTATTTTAGTGTACACAGTTTACACATTTTTCAATAAAATGTAATAAATCAGCTGCAATGTCCTAGCAGTCCCATTAAAGTCTGTATATTAAAAATACTAAAGTCACTTCTATTTTACAGGATCTGTTTTCTGTGAAACTTGAAGTTAAAAAAATTCATTGTGGCAAAAATCTGCACATCATATGCTTTTGCTGACTGATGATAGTGATTAAGATAAAAAGTTCCTAAAAGTAGTAGGAACAGGTAAAACACAAGCCTACTTTGTTTACAATGAGACAGCAAACAAGCATGTAAAAAGAAAAAAARGGGGGGAAGGGAGGGAAGGTTTGCATAAATTGTGATGCTACCTAGCAGCAACAGGAGACAGCTCTGAAGTATTGGCTGAATCCAATCAAATATTTAATTTTTACATAAAGATTAGCAAAACTACTGCCTGTTTGCATATATTTTAAGAATCAAGGTAAACCTAGATTTAACCACTTTAACAAGCCCAAGCAGAGAGAAGTAACACGAAAATGTGCAAGCAAAGCCCACAGCAGCACAGCCTATAAGGCAGTATCTTGTCTAGTAAATATTCTAAAAACTCATATCCAAAATCCTCATTTAAAAAGTAATTTTAAAAAGATCCCTCTACAGAAAGCATTCCTTCCTTCTTCCAGACTGCCCTAAAAAAAGAATTCAGAAAGGAAYATCAAGTATGCTCTCGGACTGGAGGATCTCTGTTGCTGTTCTCATAGTCCTAACACAGTAAGTGCAAGAAACCCAAGGAACAAGGCCAAAAATACAAACTGAGATTAACTGCATGTCAATCAATGTCTTTTATGCAACTGCATAAATTGACTACACTGTGGAAACATTGAACAGTAAGATGTAAACCTTTTGAAATTTGGCTGCAGCACACACACACAAAAAAAAAAAAAAAAAGGCATTGAACAGTAAGATGTAAACCTTTTGAAATTTGGCTGCAGCACACACACACAAAAAAAAAAAAAAAGGAAAAGAAAATAGTGCGAGGCAGCATGACAGATTGCAACAAAACCAAGCACAGAAGGAAAGGGAGACTAACAAATACCCTCATGTAGTTTTATTTGAGATAGACAAAAAAGGTTTAATCTAGCCATTGTTTCCTCCAGTCTTCAYGAAATTGAAACTAATTTTACTTAACTTTTAAATAGTATGCAGCCTTCTTTAAAACTATTTTTAAGACAACATAAGAGATTCATTAAAACTAACTTATTCCATTATGTGTGTGTTGCTGGCCTCTGCTGTCAGAGGTCCCAGTATACAGGGTATTCAGAGAACATCCGTTCTACAGTGTGCCCCAGAAACAGGACTTGCATAAATCCAGTTCAGTCCAACTGGGAGACACAGAAAAAATACTGGAAAGCAGAAATAGTTAACAAATAGTATTTCTAGAAAACAATCTGTGACAATCTCCTTTAAAAAAAAAGTGTATTTCAGCATAGACAAAAAAGCAAAACACATTTATGAGTTGTGATCAACTGAAGAAAAAAATGGCCCATGACTTCATTCAGAAGAAATATTTATCTGTCTGGACTCAAGAAAGAGCAAAAATAAAAATGTGCATTACTTCAGTCAGAACACTATTACTTAGAACTACAGCACATGAAAGAATTCAAAATGAGAGCCTTATGTCTGTCTACAGTTCTCACAACCTATAACATTTAGCAAACATAAATCTAAACTTCCAGCACCACCCTCAGACTGCATTTAGGCAGCGTCTTAAGGTCCACAAATTGCTTTTTTTTCCCTGGGTTAAACTGAATATCGCTGAAGGACTTCTGCTCAAATTTGATCCTAAGTTTATTTTCTGCTTTCCTTGGTGAGCATATCATAGCAAATGGGTTTTGACATACACAAACTATTCAACTTAGTTATTTACACCAAAGCAATTCTTCCTCCTACAAAAAGCTCTTCTCACCTTTTATCCCTATGAAATGCATAACCTTGGTTCTCACCTCATACTGCTAAATTAATTTCCCTTGTACTATTTAGACACTTTTAGATACCGCCGTGACCATAYTTCAACATACCTCAAACAACCTTCACAACTTCACTTACCCATTCACAGAAATAAAGAGTTCAGTAATACAGTACACTTGGTTACTGAATGACTACTTGCAAGCTGAAAAGAGACATCAACAAAGTTGTATGCTAGTATGGTCTCTCTTTATGCAGACCATTAGTAGAAGACAATTTCTGTCCCTAAGGACAACTAAAAAATCCATTAATTCTATCRTTAATAGTTTTTACCTCCTTAAGCAGGAGTGAGGTTAAGAGAAAGCTCCTATATAAGAGATTGTAGATTGGGTGTTGACTGCCTATCTAAAGTGCAACATCTCCATTAATCATTCAGACTTCTGCGAATAAGGAAAAAGGACATACTCTCAAATGATGAAATACAGAAAGGCTCAAAGTGAATCACTTTGTTCAAGGACAATGCTCAATCTTAGCACCAAATTAATGAAGAAGTTTATCTTCAAGACCTGCAAAAGCTCTGTGGCATTCAGTGCCAAATCAAGAACAGCATAACTTTATTTTATAATTGTTGATGATTAGGAGGTAAAAGTGATGCAAGTTTTTCTTTCCTCAGCAAGAGAAACAGCATACCTGTAAACAGTATTTTGTACAGCACTTTGGAAGTAAACAGGAAGAAAATATAAGTAGTAAGGTATAGAAGGTAAGAACCACTATGCAGAGCATTCTGAATTCTTAAATATTTCTAGCTGCTGGTATACAGATTCTAGAAACATAAGCAAGCGGTTGCAGTCTTTTGGCAGATTTTAGAGAACCCCAAGCTGATTATTCAAGAAAACCTCAAATTTCTGCAGACTATCCTCCCGTGACATGAAGCACAATCTTCTGCAACTGCAATAAAACTTAAGTCAACCTTTTTGCCAGATTAAACAAAGATAAGATTTTGAGACTCTTAACTATCAGGTTTAGCAGTAAGAGTCTTATGTAAGAGAAAATATCTACTATAATAGCATACCTTGCGCAGGTATCAAAGCAATGGAAGAATAAACAAAGCAGTTGAAGGTAAAAGCAAGATGAGTAAAGGCATCAAGAAACGTTCAGTAAAGTCTCTGCTCCAACAGCTGCTAAGGAAAAGATGAATACTCAGTCCAACAGATAGAATATATGATTTCTTATTATCTGTAAAGATGTGATTTGACTGTAGATCTTAGCCTCTTGTGATGGTGGAGTATCTCATCCCATCTCCCACAAAGAACACATTAACTTGAATCAGCTCTAGGAAAGATTCCATTTTCAACACATCAAAATGACAGAATTTGGAGTGACCACTGTACTTCTGTCATTTTGCTTAAAGACTGCTAAAATAGGAATCAGATGAAAGATTTTCTTTAAGTAGCCAAAAAAAAGTAACAAGGGTCTCTTTCCAGAATAGCACTATTGAAAGTGAAAAGATGACAACGGCCTTCCAATTCACACAGGCCTACTCACATAGGCTTGTATTCTCAGATCCATGCCAAGTTGTTAGTTATAATTATACTTCTACATTTCTTAAAGAGAACATTTCACATTGGGGAAAACTTTAATATATATTTGAATTAATGATACATTAATTCGAGCGTACGTTAATACTGCTTTCTACCTGAAAGCTGTGATGAAGTCACAGTTCCMAGTTTTGACCATCACGATCTGTTTCATCTAAGTGCTTAGTGAAGAATTCAGCGAGTAGTGTAGGGGACCCCACAGGTAGTGATGGAGAGAACTCTTATTCAAAACCTAATTATCACCTTTGACATCAGTAAAAGTAATGCAGAAACTACTGGCAAAATCGATTCTTGAATAAGTTCTCTCTTCTGTCAAGTTTTCCACAATAAAGAAGTTCCTCCTTAAGCTCTTTTATAGTTAGTTTGGTTTAGAAGAACAGAGAACAAACTCAAGTTATTGATTCTTACCTTCAGTCCTGTTTTTTCATCATCACTACCATTATTTGTAGATGGTGTTTCATCCCCTTGCCTGGAAACCAAGACAAAATCTTCACTGTTAAGAGTGGATACCGAGTCTGAAGAGACACTGATTTTTCCAACAGAAGCCTTGTCATCCATGACTTAAAAAGGAAGTTCGACTCATGAATGAGATTAAATATTTTACAAACTCCTGAAAAACAAAAATCATAAAAATACTTATATAAAACTTCATACTAGAAAGCTCAAACGTTTGTTTTCTGAAGTCTCCTGACTACTAAAAATAAATAAATTAAAAGCAACACATCTGACAGCATAACCATGTAACAGCTCTTCTGTCAGTGTCCACCCATGGTCCTGTTTTGATTTTGCTATGAAACACACCACTTCTAGAGCACTGGTTTCCACAGCTCACACACAGGAAGTCAATGAATCTTTTTCCAGTATTTCATGATTATGTCAGATACCATTCTACCCAGAGCAAGCCTTTGGAACAAATACTATGCCTGATATTAAAGGACTCATATTAGGACCAGCACTATAAAGTCAATTTAATTTCTCCAGAAAACCTGTCTGCATCTATGTTCAAAATTTATTTTTGAAGTTACCAGTGTACACGGATCACTATGCTGCTGTCACATTCTCTTCCCCCAACAATAATAGTTAAATCTAACTCTTGATATTTTGGGCTAAAGACGCTCTAAAACSTTAGGACACGCAGTATTTTATGAATCTATGCTGAATCTTCTGTACTGTATAGAACAATAAAAGATTTCCAAGAAGCAGGAAGAACAGCGTAGGTTGGATCTGTACCGAGAATCAGAGCCAACAGACGATTTAAAAATGCTGCAACTGGCACTGAGACACATTTGATGAAAGGAACACAAGGTGAAGTTCAGCTGCACACCTTGAACTCTGCCGCAGCGATTCTCAGAATCCCTGGCTCCAAACAGAACGTCATGATAAAAATGGCTGATTAAACTTCTCCAAATCCCAACTTCACCCTTATCATGGTGGCTCAGGTCTTTACATGCTCCGAAGCATGGCCAAGCCCAAATGCTTTTTCGGCCTCAAGTATGCCTCCGATTCAGCGCAGCTCCGTCCCAGCCTGGCTCCCAACAGAGCTGCCAAGCGATGAAGAAACCTGCCACATCCACAAGCACAGCTCATCMCGCTCCCCTCCAAACCAAGGACAATGTAGCTGAAAATAGCAATGCTTGTTTTTATTTCTGTCAATACCCTTCTCCCTCTCCACAACCACCAACAAATCTGCCAGGATATCAACAATCTTCCCCCCTCTCCCACCCCCCAGATTATTTTTAAATCYGATTCTTGCCTGATCAAGTCGCTTTGTGGCCCTGAAAAATGTTCYCGCACAACTGAGGGAGGCAGCAGTATGCAAGAGGAAGAACAGACATGTGTCGTTCATGAATAAAAATATACTATTATTATTATCATTTTTTAAAAGTATTTATGTTCAGACATCTCTTTCAAAAACACTAGAAAATCCATTAACTTTCAAYGAGAATTAGTCATTGAGAAATTTATACATTTTGAAAAGTTTGCCCGCTATACGTCTATTCAGTATTATTTACTAATATGTTAAAGGTGGGACATCATTTTATTTTTTAAAGACAATTTTATTTGAAGAATTCACAATAAAACATTTCTGTAAAAGTTCCTTGTTATATCATCTACACAACACAGAGATCATCTAAAAATAACTAAATTGAAAAAACTGAAATACAAAATAAAAATAAGCTTCAAACATTTAATAACCTTTTGGCTTTACTGTTTTCATTCAAACACTGCAAATTCGTATCTGCCACTCTAAGACAGCRTGAGTAGAAAAGCTGGCTTTGATCACAAGCAGCTATAAAGATCATGTAGGCAAGGATCAATTCAGCAATTTATTTTGGTACGCCATGTCTGGCTTGAAATGTTAATTTCATCTATTTCCAAAGTCTTTCAACCTGGCACCTTTCACAGCATTAACTCCAATTAAAGAAAAAAGTATGCTGTGTCTTGCATACTTTAAAAAAAAAAAAAAGTACAGTGTAGTGTAAACAGACACTACACTCAGTCCTGGAACACAGCTGGCTTAGCCTAACCTCTACAGCAGTTTCATAATACAGAATTGCAACAGCAGAAGGTCCTGATTAGCCCAATTTTACCAGCCTTATATTGAGCAAAAGTCTTACTGAAATTACATGAGATAAAAAAAGCACTGGGAAGGGGACTAGTGTAGTGGACTACTGCAAGAAGGTTCTGTATACTAGTGATATATCAGCAGGCAAGGCACAATTACCCACCCACAATGGGATCAGCCACAAAATTCATCTAATTAATGCTCAAATAGTCAAGATACAAAAACATTGCCTAAAACATTGTCGTAAGTTAACCAAAATTTCCACATTCCCATACTTTGCTTTGCAGGCATTTTACTTCCTCTACATTCTACTTTAGATCACTTTGGTTTGTGCAGATTATCTCACTGATCATTTTACTTAAATCATAAAACTCACAATGGCAGAATCCAAAACAAAGTCCATGAGCTTGTTAAAATAAGGCCAGTCAAGAAGGGCAGGCATCAAAGRCTAGCAGAGCAATTAAACATGGCAGGCCTACGGCTCTTCTGGAAACAAGAAGCGTGAAAAAAACAACAGTGGTGGCAGTGCTCTTTAGCAATACTTGTAACTTGTCTAAAGAAACTTAAGCTTTCCGTTCTCACAGTGTAGAGATTTACCAGTTACGTGTAGATCTCAAGTTTCAATCTTTCTCAGGACAGTCAATGTCTCACTCCTCACAATGAAAGAGGCTTTAGTTTGAACTTTCAAATTCGGTGTAGTTTAGTTCTTGACATAAAACTACACCACAGTAACGCAGTATTTGCCAGAAGGTGTCTTTACGCCTCTGTGGCGGATGGAATGTCTAGGTAAAACGCGTACTAAGGGGCTAATGTCTCTTCTCGCAAGAAAGACCACTGGAAAAAGCTGTAAAATGAGAAGAGCAATATGGCTGGGTTTATTTTAAATTCTAATTCTGAACACAATTCACCTTCACTCTATGCTTGCTGTTATTACACGAGGCCGTAACATAAGGCTGAGAATCAAACTACCATTTTTAAATATTCTTGTTTAAAGCAATCAAACAGCAGTAACATTTTACCTCACTCACTCTATTCAAGTTAACGTTCAAATGACCAGCAAAGACACCACTCACTATGGTAAAATCTCAAGACGCAGGAAGCAAACCTATCAAAGTTCAAGACTACTTCAACAGCTTTATAAAATACTTGTCTTTTTCCTCCTTCCTTACCTGCTCCCAAGTATTTGGCACCTGACTTGCAACTTGTGAGCRAGATTCTCCTCATAAGTACTGTCAGAATGAATTCAAAAGAGCTCAAAGCAAATAGTATATAAAAAGCAAACATTTTACACTACTGTAAAAAAACACTGGTACCTGAATGCTGTTTTGAGACACGGAACAACTCAAGCAAGGCACCAGTAACTACAGCTGGTTTCACTCCATTTCCAGAGGGGCACCTGTTTTTCACGACTTAAAACATCCATAGCTACGCATAAAGCCACAACGTGAGCAGAAAAATCAATACATTACTGCTGTGAACTTCTCTGATCATTTAAAACAAATGTTTTGTTGCAATCAAGAGTAGACYTAGCTCTCTTAGCCACAGAATTCAGAGAGGAGCACAAGACAGAAATAGATACTACCAAAATATGCTACATTGTTATTTGCCACTAACCTTAAGTTTTTAGGTTTTCTGAGCAGGAAAGAGCATAAGCATGAGAACAGGTGTGCAAACTATAGAGCAAAGGTGACTTTTATCCTGTTCTTATCTTTCTCAGTTTCTACACTACAGCAGCATTTCCTGTAGCGATCCACAAAGTTAYAGTATAGCTGATGAAGAACAGATCAGATACAGAAGAATGATAAAATAGTATCAATGTAACTGTTTCTTGAATTATTGTATTCTCTAGTAATCTTGAAGAACAGCAGCAAAAAATCTTCACATACAAAATAAATTATATCTTCTGCCTCTTAAAATATAAGAACACTAAGTGTAACATTAAGTTTTCAAGGGAGGGGAAAAAAAAAAAAGAGGGGAACAGCATAAATCCAAGACACTGAGATGACTGACTCAAATGAAATTCATTCACTGTTTTTATTTTTCTGGCTGTATGTGTAACTTAACAATAATATTGAGTACAGTTCAATTTAAATGAACTTCTGTTTTCCTAGTTTCATCATTATTATCTTGACATGTATGAATAAGTGGAATCTGTAGCAGAATTCAGAAGTTTTACAGTATGTTTTACAAAGCTGTTTTATGACAAGTAAGCCAGCATTCTTTAGGATTCCCAGCTTTTTACATTCTTAAATATTAGTGATTTTCCCCCCTTCACAATTTAAATAGGGTGGATTTATTGTTTTATAGACATACAGTAAGTCTTGGAAAAAAATGTGGTAAATGCTACAGTAAGCTGCTGTAATTACAGGCAGTTGGCGCCAGGTGTTTTAGTCTGAGCACCTTAAGAAACCTGAGAGCAAAAATTGATGTCACATGGACAGACATGGAAAAGGAGCTGTGGTTTGGTTTTTTACGAGCATATACACATAGCCTGCATTTTATTGGAGCCTTGGGGAAAAAATACATAAGGAAGATCAATCACTAGCAACCTTTTTCTTCTCACATATCACATGATTAACCTGCATTATCATATGTTTGATCTTTACCCACCTCTCTTTCAAGGAAATAGCTACAATCTTTCTTTCTCCATGCAAAATACATTCTCAAAAGAAATAAGAAGTATTTTGCACTCTAAATGAAGAAAGCAAACTATTGGAATACTGCACGTGAAAATAAAGATTTAGAATGACTAAAGAGAATAATTAAATAAAAAAGATAGCAACAACAGCACTAACTTTTCTGTTTATTTTAAAATACTCTGACAGCCACAGATGTTCCTACTAACCTCAACAGCCAGATGAAAACAAGGTATTTATTTGAAGATAATGCTGCCTCAAATTTCAAGCCCCTTATTCTTTTCTCAAGAGTGCAAATCTTGGGAAGCTGATTGTATTGCTATCTAATATACACAAATCCAGAAATCAGACAAGAGTTAAGTTAGTGCAATCTTTGTTAACAAACCTGAACAGACTTACAGTTATTGCCACAATAATTTTACTTTGAATCTTAATTTGACCTGTTCACTCAGAAGATAAAAGTTTAATTTTAGGCTCCTGTATCAAGCAAATTCCCCAACCCCAGAAAAATACTGCAGGTCCTGGGAAACAGCGGTTTATAAAAGAAATGCTGACGCTGCCTTAACTAGACCGTCACAAGAATGTCACTGGAACATATTAACCGTGAACGGCCTCTCTGCGCTTCCAGCATGTTACGCATCCCGCTGTGCGGGGGAGCCAGGACACGCAGGACAACACAGACTCTGGTGGACAGGACACCAGTTAAAGGAGCTGCAGCCAACAGCTGAAGAAACCCTGAAGATGATGCTGCGAACACTTCTGCAGCTCYCCTCTGCTTTCATTAGGGCTCAAACAGAAAACACGCAGTTTTACTTACCAGGGAAATACAGCACTTTAAAAATATATCACAAAATCTTAACACAGAAAAACTGAAAAAGGGAGAGCTACATTCGATACGTGCTACTAAAAGCTGTCTGTACTTGGCTTTGAAGAGCAAAAGGAAAGTCCTGTGCCAAGCTCCCTCTGCTAATTTGTTTACTGTGTACACAAGCGTAAGTTTGTTCAGGTCCTCTGGCCTTTCCAGGATAAGCAGAGGCCTTCAAACAAACCTAGGGAGCCTCTGTAACGTGGAAGGCCATGCAGTTCAGTGTTTTCTATTAAAGCAGTCAAAACTCTCAGAAAACGTCAGAAATTCCATCAAGTTAGTTTTAACAAAACCCCACAGGCAAAACAGGTTCAGGAACACACGCCAAGGGCGCAGATCAAGCGGTATTTGCATAACGACAGAGCCGAACAAGCACTTGGTCTCCACCTTGCATCTGAGGAATAAACGCGACTTGTGCCTCTCCCCCAAACTTCTCCCGAGCGCCGCGCCGCCTTTTGCTCCTCTCTCCCCGAACACCTCGACGAGGCAGAGCCGCAGACGGACACCGAGCGCGCTGCCGCTGGCTCCCGCGTCCTCTCCCAGCCGACGCACGGGCTCAGGGCGCTCGGCAGAGCCCACTCCTTTCTACCCGGTTTTCAGGCCGAAGGACCCGGGCGGCCCTTGCGTCCACCTGCCGGGGACAGGCCAGGCGGGGGAGACGCGCCTGCGGGCCGAGAGCGGGGAGAGGCGGGAGGGCGGCAAGGCGGCGCGGCA
>NW_028185750.1:57372-62448 GCF_003343005.1 Rhea americana | reverse complement strand
CGGGGGACGAGGCGCGGCGCTGCAGGTACCTGCCGCGCTCTTGCGCGGGAGCGGGGCGGTGCGGCCGCTCCGCGCGGCCCGCCCGGCGCCCCCGCTCGGGGAGCTCCCCGCGCTCCCCCGCAGCGCTGCTTTCCCGATCCCGAGGAAGTAGGTGCGCAGGGACCCGCCCAGCGCCGACGGCAGCCGCGGGAGCTTCGCGCTTCCAGCGGGAGGGCGGCGTGTGCGGAGAGCTCGCGCTTGCCCGGGAGTTTGGCGTGATCTTTCACCCTTTCAAGGAGAAAAAAGGGGGGGGGAGAAAAAGAAGCTGGGGTTCCTCGGCTGGTTGGGTGTTTTGGGGTTCGGTAGTGTGCAGAGGCAAGTCACCTGTTTTCTGTTTCCAGTTTCTGGTGATGTGACTCATAATCTGCCCAAGGAGCGCTGAGGGGACGTGGTGGAGTAGTTGTGCCTCTCAGTAGCGTAAGACAGTGTTATTTTGGCACAGGCGCTTTAGCTGCATTTATACTGTAGTATCTCACGTAATACCGAATTACAAGTGGAAAAAAAGCATGCTCACAGGTAAACTGCCTTCATCAACTCCAAGGAAAAAAAATGAATAGTTTAATAAGGCCTGGAATTCGTTAAAGATATTTTATAACGTTTTGTTGCTACAATTTAGGTTTGCTCAAGGCCGTTGCCTCACAAAATTAATCTTTTTACCCTAGGAATTGGACAAGTCAGGCAGCACTATGTACAGGATAACTGTAGGAAACTTGTGGCTCTGCTTTCTGTAAATTCATACAGAATGATGCTACTCTCCATTTCTGAACTTTCAGTGGTCCCTTGTTTATGGGTTTTTGAAATCCTCTTGTAGATCTAGAATGTCATATACTGGAAGCTATACATGATAGACTCAAATAGCAGGAGGTTTTTTGATTACTCTCAACATTCAATTCTCAGAATTATATCTGATCACCAAATTGAAACAACTCTGATTATCAGCAAATACTTTCAAAATCTTTGTCTTTGAGCCCTTTTTTATATATTCATTCACTTACACTAAGCATGAGTGTATTTCCTGTTGTGTACACTTAGCTAATATTTCATGCCCCAAGAGAGCAGTATTTGTTTTTATCTATAAACCTCATAGCTTCCTTCTGAGCTTTATGTGGTGTTTTTAATAGTTGTGAGGTATAAGTTTTACTTTTTTTTTTCTTTTTTTAATCTCACCAATTTTTGGACCATTTAGTCTCCTGTGATTTCTTCACTTCCTGCAATCTCTGTTCTCTGGCAGGATTGCATGGACAGTGTTTCATCAAGAATCAGCGTAGCCTTATAAATTCTTAAAAGAACTGTTGAAAAACAAAAGATTCATATTTGTTTTATGGATGATTCACTGTTCTTCATTCCAACTACTGTCAAACAAGAACAAACTTCYTAAAGGAGTGATCTTTCAAAGAAAAAGATAAGAAACAGGTATTCAAGGAACAGAACCAAAGTTCCCCAGGTATTCGATGCAGAGAGCCGAGAAGGGATAATTTGTGTAACAAGGGGCCATATGGAAGTTTGTCTTTGATGTAATTAAAAAAAAAAAAGTGGAAGGCAATGTAAATGAGTTAAATCCAGTGTTGCAGATATATGAAAGCTTGTCTAGTCCTTTCTGCTATAAAGGACGATTTAGTTGTAATTATAGTTACTTCTATTGAGACATATTAAATTCATTTTATGAAAGCTATATAGACATTAAAGTATATCAAGAGCCAAAAGCTAAAGGAACTTCATTGTATTTGGTAAAGAAAATCTTTGAGAAGTTTCAATGTGGAAGCAAGACTTAGGGCTGCTAAGAAATATTTCCATGGTTTCATTTTAAATTCCAGACAAGTATTGTGGAAGCTTCTTGCTCTTTAATATATTAATTTAAGAGAATTCGTATCATGTGACTTCTACTTCATGTTCAAACTACATCAAATTCAGAAAAAAGGTACTGCACAGTGAAGAGTAAGCTTGATTTCTTGAATTGAACCTTCCTATGTATTTGAGTATTTTAACTAGGATGAAACATAACCTCAGATTAAACACACTTCATATCATTGCKTTAGGCCCTGACAGCTTCCAGATAAAAAAAATAAAAAATTCTCATTTGTTTTTTTTTCCTTGCTGCTTTTTCTTAGGTGTGCCAAAATGTCAGAAAGATCAGATATTCTTCACTTCAAATTTGACAATTATGGGGATTCAATGTTACAGAAAATGAACAAACTAAGGGAAGAAAACAAATTTTGTGATGTTGTGGTCCATATAGATGACATTGAAGTTCATGGGCATAAAATTGTATTTGCTGCTGGCTCTCCCTTCTTAAGAGATCAGTTCTTATTAAATGACACTAGAGAGGTAAAAATCTCCATACTACAAAGTTCAGAAGTGGGGAGGCAGTTGCTTTTATCCTGTTACAGTGGCATTCTGGAGTTTCCTGAAATGGAACTGGTAAACTACTTGACTGCTGCAAGCTTTCTGCAGATGAGCCATATTGTTGAACGATGTACGCAGGCACTCTGGAAGTTTATAAAACCGAAGCAGCCTTTGGAGAGCAAGGAGGAGAGTGAACAGCAGAGTGACTCTTCTGAGCTGAAGGAACATCAAGGAGATGAAGACTCTCTGCAACAAGATTCACCTTGTATTCAGCCTTCAGAAGACAGTATGGATATGGAAGACAGCGATATTCAGATCATCAAGGTGGAGTCTATTGGGGAGGTAACAGAAGTTAGGAATAAGAAGGATCAGAACCAGTTTATTTCTTCTGAACAAACTGCATTGCATTCATCAGAGCCTCAACACTTTCTAATCAACTCCACTGTTGAAAACAGAGCAAGCGAAATAGAGCAAAACCACCTCCATAACTACGCCCTTTCATACGCTGGCAGTGATAACATCATCCTGGCCTCTAAAGATATGTTTGGGCCTAACAACCGAGGTATAGACAAAGGTCTCCAATGGCACCATCAGTGTCCAAAGTGCACAAGGGTATTTCGGCATCTGGAAAACTATGCTAATCATTTAAAAATGCATAAACTATTTATGTGTCTTCTCTGTGGCAAGACATTCACTCAGAAGGGCAATCTCCACCGGCATATGAGAGTACATGCAGGCATCAAACCTTTCCAATGTAAGATCTGTGGGAAAACATTCTCTCAGAAATGTTCCTTACAGGACCATCTCAACCTGCACAGTGGGGACAAGCCCCATAAATGTAACTACTGTGACATGGTTTTTGCGCATAAACCTGTTCTGAGGAAACATCTTAAACAGCTGCATGGTAAAAATAGCTTTGACAATGCCAATGAAAGAAACATTCAAGATATAACAGTGGACTTTGATTCATTCACATGTAGCACTGCTACAGACAGTAAGGTCTGTCAGCAAGCTGATGCAAGCCAGGTACTGGATGCAGGGAAGCTGCCTCAGGCTGTGCTGAGTTTAAGAAACGATAGTACCTGCGTCAACTAAGCGATTATAAAAAGCCCTTTGTAGGGATCATGAATGAGAGGAGCAAACAGTTCGTTTGGGCTCTTACCTAAACTAGCGGTATGCCCTGAAAGGCTACGTATGGATGGAGGGTTGGATTGCAAAACCTGGCAGGTCTTCAGCCATCGTTCATAGTCTTACTTGATACCTTCTGTGAATAACAATCTTCCTTCAGGTTTCTGTCTGTGTCTCTACTGTGGATTATGGAGTTAATTGCTTCATTTCTCTCTGATTAGGAGACTCAAGACTAACACCTTTTGAAAGACTGTTGCTGTGGGCTGCAAGTAAGCCATCTGCTGTACAGTTAGAGGCCTCTCTGTGTCTGGGCAGATGGAGGAAAGAGCAAAGAGGACAAGTCTGTGAGATTACCCAGTTATTTTTTTTTCTAAGCACTGGATAACTGAAAGCACTCCATATAGTTAAATGCTAATTTGTTTCAAACTTACCTGTTAAAAGTTACCTTTCTCTGATCTTACCCTTAGATCCCTACTGTTAAAATGAAGTATTTTTGTGTCACTTTTTTTTGCCCTTTCTAAAATCTTTCAAGAAACTTCTGTTGTCACTGAACACTATCTTAAAAGCTCTCAGGGTTTTTAACCTAGATATGCATTATAAAAACATAAAGCCCTGAATGCTTTGGCAAGGTTAGTCGATCATTGCATAGAACTGTTTGAAATGAGAATAAGCTGCAGCTCTGGAATGCATGACGCTGGCTGCCTAGAGTCCAGATATGACCTATTTCTTATGCTGTCATATCTAGGATTATTATAGGGCACTTACCACTGTATGTACTGAGACAAGCTAAAAACTTTAAAACTAAAAATTATTGTTTATTTTCCACAAATTTTGCTTCATATAAGCAAACAACAATTATTACTTTCATAATCGGTTTTAGAGCAAAGCTGGAGTGGAAAAATACTGCTTTTTGACACTGTGAAAGGAATCTGTTTTAAAAGCTGCAAGGTATAACTCCATGCTTTTTTTTGCTTTTTTTTCCCCCCTCAGATCTTGTGTATCTGTYCTTGATACCTAATAAGGGCCACATATCAGTAAACTTGGAAAACAAACAAACAAAAATACCTGCCGTAAGAACATTAACATAGAGATTTTTGATTTCTTGGATGTTTCAAAGAATTTTTTTTAAGTGACCTACAGAATTCGTGACCATTAATGTTTTACAAAGCCTAGGATGAGGTAAAGGTAGCACAATTTCTATAGATTAATATATCTGCTATTGACTGTACTCAGCAATACCTCTTATATACCGCCTTAAACATCAAATGTAGCGGGAATGGCATGGTAGTTGGGATTCTGGGATTATACTGTATTACTTCTCAAAAGTGCCATGGAATTATCCGCATCCCAATCAGGCTGAAGGAAACTTAATTTCGCATCTGAAGAAYACCATTCCCGGTAAAACAGGACTCTTATTATATTGAAGTGTAGCATAGACTAATAATCAAATGGCTAATCCTCAGTAGAGAATTGCTGTTCATATTTGGAATAAGTACCTCTTCCAATGCAGCTTTTTTCCACAAGGTTTGCCATGAGGCTGAGATTATGCTTCCTACTAAATGTAGT
>NW_028185750.1:54868-57349 GCF_003343005.1 Rhea americana | reverse complement strand
GGCGAGGATCCCGCGGCGCGGCGAAACCCGCCGGACCAAGGGGGGGCAGGGAGGGAGGGAGGGAGGGAGGGAAGGGATAAGGCTGCTATTGTACGGTTAAAAATGCTAAACAGGTATGACCAAAGGTGTGTTAGAGCAAAAAATGTTTTGTATGTACTTATCAAAAGTTGGTCTTGATCTTCAGATATGTGTATATAGAAACCACAAGTTCCTTATTGCAGACATTACACTGATGGACTGTAAAAAGTGTTAATCTTGCAAAACATTTTCAGAAATCCRTATACCCTCAAGTAGAAAAATCAAGGTGATTCTGTGAATCAGTTTTCACAATTGAGTTTTATACTACTGTACTTGACTGTTACATGGACTGTTAGATGGATAGCTATGAAGTAAGCAATGGAAACGGAGTCAGGGCATTACACCTTTCAAGTTGTAGCAAATATACTTAGGTCTAAAAATCTAACTATTTGGATTTTTTTTTAATTATTATTCAGGTTCCTGGGGCAGAAAATAAGTTTGCAAGGGAAGAAAAACTGTTTTTCTTCTTAAGTAGTCTGCTTTCAGAATCATTTTGTGTTAAATAAGGCCATGGTAATTACATCTGAGGCTTGCATTCTGACTTCAGGCAGAATCTTCTGTGTAGTTCAAACATTTTGATAATATATTATTCATTATATGGAAACATGTTATAGCTCTGATGTCAAAAAGAAGATAGATGTGGAGAATAAGAGCTTGCAGAGCCAGGTCAACATGCTGTAAGGGCCTTGTGAACACTTTAACTGTATTTCAGTATGGACATGATAAAGAAAATGGTCTTCTGCCAGGGAAAGGAATAAAACTGTACAAATTCTAGGAAAAGGGGCAACAAAATGGACAGTATTGAGAGTTTTATCTRTCTGGGAAGTTCCTCCTGGAATTACGAAGCTGCAAAGAGAATACAGCATAATGAAGTAGCCAAGGGTGAATTGAAGCTGATGTGAAGAGACAAGGGGTTCTYCTACGAAACAAAGAAAGACAAAACAAAAAAGGGTTTGGTCARGATATGTAGGTTTAGAATCCACTTGGTGCTGTGGTGATGTCAGCTTTTGAGAAGGCTGAGATTGCTGGCCTTTCAGATAAAAGGTGGATTGTAATCATTTGGTGAGACCGTGGCAGAAATACATAGGAAAAGGGAGAAATGCAGAAGACTGCTTCTTCAATGACAATGGATGTATCTGTTGGATGAAGAGTGACTTCTTACTGATGTCTGTGCTTTTGGCCTGGCAAAACGTTGAAGAGCAAAAGATTTATGCAGAAGATGGCTACATGACTCCAGAAGCATTGGGGGTCTAAGATGGCAGTATGCTGATGGCACAATRCAAAGTACACTGGTGGTAGGGTTTATATAAAATCTGCCCCTTTATGGGGCAACAAGTAAAGAATATAGAAGAGGTATTAGGAAAAAAAAACATCTGGCTAATACCTCTTGTCTGAATTACAGATTACAATGGAGTGAGGATTATTATAAATCGAGTATCCAGAGGCAGCTTGATTATAGAATAAGGTGAACTTAATTGTCCACGTATGTAAAATTCTGTCTTCATTGCAGCATTCTGATTAGTGAAAGACTAGATCCATTGGTCGTTGCTACTGATGCTRCATACTCAGATGAGGACTATGGCAGTTATCATACTCTGTGTGTTGGTGTGTAGAATACTATTTGCTGGTAAGTGGATAGTCTCACAGTTTAATGTGCTGTAAAACTTCCTGCATATCCTAAAAATAGCTGAAGTCTATTACAAAAATAACTCCTTGGATATATTTTAGGTTTTTTTTATTACTTTGGCATTCTATTTATTTATTTGATATAGGAGAATTCTTAGAACACTTAGATTTGCCAGAGGTTTAGGCTGACTGCCTTTCTGGATGGTTGGTAGCTCRTGTAGCATACTTTCCCAGAGAAAAYGATGCAGCTACGCAGCCTCCTGTATAGATCAGGGACGAGTCTTTCCTTAATTTATTTTTCTTTTAGAAGAAATGTTTTGCAGTTTAGTAACTGATGTAGTGGAAATGTCAGTCTTTCTCCCTTAGCTTTCTGGCAAAACTTAGATAGCTGCCGCTGGAATAATGTTAGAAATGGGTTACGTGGGGCTGGTTTTGGTTCTGGAGTCATGGGGAGGAGGACAGGCGAGGCAGGAGAATCCAAATGCGAGGCAAGCAGAGTGTGTTGAAACCTAAAGTCGTGTTAAATCTTGATTTTTTTTTTTTTTTAGACAAAAGTGGAGGTGGGGGGGGAGTTGGCTCTCGGTGACGGTCGGGGAGGCGGAGGCCGGTTTTCCCGKGGGACAGTACGCGTTCCGGCGGAGCATTAGCTACCTCTTCAGTGCCGAGGCAGGAGTGCTTTTACCAAAGCGGGCGCGGCGGTGCCAAGTGCTCAATAAACGTGCTGCTAACTCTGCTCTCGGCTCTCATTTCGCGGCGGCGCGGGCGGGGGGCGCCCGG
>NW_028185750.1:49746-54734 GCF_003343005.1 Rhea americana | reverse complement strand
GCGACTCGGAGGTGCTGCGCTTCCAGTTCGCGCAGCAGGGCGACGCGGTGCTGCAGCGCATGAACCTGCTGCGGCAGCAGAACCTCTTCTGCGACGTCTCGGTCTACATCAACGACACCGAGTTCCCCGGCCACAAGGTGATCCTCGCCGCCTGCTCCGCCTTCATGCGCGACCAGTTCCTGCTCACGCAGTCGCGGCAGGTGCGCATCAGCATCCTGCAGAGCGCCGAGGTGGGCAGGAAGCTGCTGCTGTCCTGCTACACCGGCGCGCTCGAGGTCAAGAGGAAGGAGCTGCTCAAGTACCTGACGGCCGCCAGCTATCTCCAGATGGTGCACATCGTGGAGAAGTGTACCGAAGCGCTCTCTAAATACCTGGAAATCGACGCCTCCGTGGAGAGCGGCGATCGGGACGCGGAAGGGTGTCACTCCTCCGAGGCCGGGCCGAGAAGCGGGGACGACGCTGCGGACAAGGACTGCGAAATAATAGAGATTGCCGAAGACAGCCCGGGTGACTCGGAGCGCGCCGTTAAACAGGAGAAGGGGGATCCCTCGCGGCCTGCAGTGCAGAGCCTAATGGCAGAAAGAAAGGACGCCGGAACCCCAGAGGTATCGACAGTTGAGATCGGCTATAAGGACGATGAAATWTGTATCTTCAGGATGGATCCTATGAGTGGAGCTAGTGTAGAAAACGATCATTTTCCTCAGCCTTGCACTTCCTCCAAAACAAGCTTGTATTTTCCAGAAACCCAGCACTCTTTGATAAATTCTACAGTTGAAAGCAGAAATACAGAAGTGCCCGGAAGTCACTTTCAGGCTTTTGTCAGTGATAATCCAGAAGGAACTTCGAGTKTGATGAATGGGTTTCAGAGTCTGGACGATCCTGGTAATTCATGGCGGCACCAATGCCCAAAATGCCCCAGGGGGTTTCTGCATCTTGAAAACTATCTCAGGCATCTGAAAATGCACAAACTCTTCTTGTGTTTGCAGTGCGGCAAGACATTTACGCAAAAAAAGAATCTCAACAGACACATCCGGGGGCACATGGGTATCCGCCCCTTCCAGTGCATGGTGTGCTTGAAGACGTTTACTGCCAAAAGTACGCTCCAGGACCACTTGAATATACACAGCGGCGACCGGCCCTACAAGTGTCATTGTTGTGACATGGACTTTAAACACAAGTCTGCTCTTAAAAAACACCTGACTTCTGTTCATGGAAGGAGTAGCAGTGAAAARCCGAACCTGAACAGTATTACAAAAGTTAAGATAGACTATGATTAATAAACGGGCAGAGGTGGAGCCAGGCTCCACCAGATGCTCCTGTCTAATGATGTTCTAGATGTTCAACGGATTCCCCCCTTAACAGAGAGAAGCGCAGATATCTGATGGGTGATCAAAGCCAGGCCTTGCTAGTAGTAAACTTGTCTGTTGTATTAAGGCTGCTATTAGTGTACGTGTTCAGAAGCTGTTTASTAGTTTAAAGTAAACCACAAACTATGAGAAATGATTTTATGTTTCTCTTCTGGTATCCATGATGTGGATATCTGTTCCAATTTTTTTTCCCCCAGTCAGGTTTTGCACTCTGCTGTTTTGAGGGCAAGTGCTGCCAGTTTTCAAAGTATTGTTGATATTGCAATAAGCTGAAGCCTGAGCCATGATGTTCCTGATCCATAATGGCTAAGGAAAGGGGATGTTTATTCAGTCACCTGTACCCATTTCATATATCATTTCATGGTGAAATCAGCTCTGTACATGACCAAATTTTGCTGATTCTTTCAACAAAAAGCGTGTTGTCTTATTCAAGTCTGTGATAGTTCAGAAACAAGCAAACAGACTATAGTTAAGGAAACTTTGAAGTTGCCTTGTACAAATAGAGAACTGGTAAAAGACAAAAGCAAACATTATTGCCTTGCAATTCATTTTTAACTGGATAGTCTCATTAAAAGGACTTGCATTCAGTTTTATGAATGATTTGTGAATTTTTCTAAACTTCTGATCACATTTTTTCTGTCATGTTGGTGTTCAGCACCCTTATTTGACTAATTCCAAGTTAATCCTGCTTGCTGAGATGTTTTGTTACGTTTGTCTTCTTTTTCTTCTTTATAGATTTTAGATATATACACTAATGTTAAAACCTGGACTGTGCACTGTTATGTAATAGCAGTTTCTATATTCATTTTGAAAATCATACTTTATATGTTAAAAGGAAGATTTTAGACATGGCAGTTTTCTCACACTAATTCTGTGATAAACAGTACTGTGTGTGCTTGGGTAGGTATGTTCGTGCTTTGTCAAGGGTCATTTCAGTTTCATCACAAGCATCGAAAGCCCTGTAACTCAGAATYTTTATCTTGTACCTGTTTTTAACTGGTATATGTTACTTCTGCTTAATGTGACGTGAATGAACTGTCAGTTCAGTTGTTACTATGAGTAATGCTACTTACATTAGAGTCTGTCCAATTAGCAGAAGCAGTAGTTCTTAATCTTGTCTGTATCACGTACCTTGCTCAAGTTTCAGAAGTGCTGTTGTAAAGTCCTAGCTCTGAGTGCCCGAGCTGCAGAAGTCTGGCACTTATGCTGCATTAACTTGGCTGTTTAAAAACTGTTGTCTTATATTTTAATATGTCAGTTAATGGGTTTAACTTATTTTTATTGCATGTATCTGTGGGTGCATCAGGCATCGGTGTTCTATTCAGCAGCTCCTTGAGGGTTTGGTTACGTACAACACACTGTGCTGTTTGCTATTATCATCTGTAATAGGAAAGGTTAGCTCTGCCAGTGTTACTACTGTCTTATCTATTGGACRCATCACTTGGAGAGTTTTAAACATGCTTCAGGATGGATTTTTAAGCTCTTCATTTGATATCAATCAGTATTTTATTAATAAATGTGTATTATTGGATTGCAGTGATATTTGCAGGTCCCAGTTCAGACTAGGGTTGGTCATGTATGCCTTCCTCAAAAAACRTAGTCTAGGTAGATAAGTAGTATATTCTGTTATGAATCAGAAGCTGAGTGAGTCACTAGTGCTGTATTTCTCCAAAAAATCACTGGAAAATGCTTGACTTYACAGGTACAGTTAGTTGACTTCTGAAGGACTCCTTCATTGTACTGACTCATCGGAAAAGCATGCGTGCAAACTCTGCATACCAGTGTGTCCCTATGAACAGTGACAAAAATGACACACCCAGGGTASTGCTAGTGTAACTGTGAATTAAAATTACCTGTTGAACCCAGTGCTTTAAGCGTAAGGCCCAACCTTTCACAGTCTCTGCTCTTACATTGTATTGAAAGTTACTCATTTATTAAATCATTATTATTTTAGTGATTTCAGCTATGATAACTCTCRTGCTAATGTTTGGGCATCATCTCGTTTATGGTGCCACTGGCTCACATTTTGGAACAGCTGCATTTCACAGTGCTTTCTTTTGTTTGTGATCGTCAGTCAATGTTTACAGGCTTTTTGACCTTGTGATTAGCACGGAGTTCGCTTGTGTTTCACAAAATACCATTATCAAAAGCATGTTAATATCATGCACTTGCAATTCTTGTATTTACAGATGTTAACTTGGGCATATGTACATGTTTGTATGTATGTGGCTTTTCATTTCATCACTTATTTAAAATAAAGTCCTTCATCTTTGAAAGAGGGGGAAAAAGTTTATTTCCCTGAACCTGATCTTTTTACACTGTGTTGCTGTTACTGTAGTTCAATAAATAAATGTATTGTGCAGTTATGGGACAGGTTTGGTTTAACTGTTTTTAAAATTTGTTCAGCTAATACACATTTTTGGCAAGAGTATGGCTCTCATTGATAGCGCTTCAAGGGATCACTCCTTGTGTTTTGTTTGACCGGTTCTTATAGATGTATGCATGGAAGTTTCCCTGTGTGACAAAGAGGAGATAGAGGCTGATCTTCTGAAGTGCATCTTCTGTGGGAGCAGATTGACTAGTTTTTCTTTCTGCTGTTGTACTGCATGTAAACATGAGAGGGAGTTGTGTAATGGGCCAACTGCATGTTTTGTTCTGTGGCTGGAGTGTCTTTTTGATAAGCTTTGTTATCAAAAACTGATTTTGTGCACGTGTTCACATAAAAGGTGTTTCTTCTCCCCTTTCCTTACATGTAACCACTTGTTCGGTCATAATGTAATAAATGCAAGTAAGACATTATTTTAGAATCACATATGCTTTCTTCTAACCTCGGTAAAATCATTTTGTGCATACCTTAATATTTAGTATTTTGACTAGATATGGCGAGTAAACAAAATGTAAACAAAACACGGTGTTAAGCTGGCAGCCACTGAATAATATGGGTTTTTTTTGTCCCCTCAGGAGGGTCGCAACAGCAGTTATTAGAGAGAACGATTTATCCTAACAGATCACAACTTCACGCTGTCTCAGCCTCGATTAAAACCGTTTTCGAGCCTCCTCATAACGCAGGGGCCAAAGAATCGAAGGGCTGCTGCCGCCGGGCTTTCCTCTGCGGTGCCCTGCGGCAAACCGGCACCCCCGGAAGCGCGGCGGAGGCCCGCGCCGCGCTGTGRCCGGGCTGGGGCCCGGCTGCTCCCCCGGGCCGCGGAGCGCCCTGCGGCCTGGCTGCGGGCGGGCCAGAGGCGGCCTCTTCATCGCGAGCCCTGACAACACTTAAATTATTAATAAGAAATAATGAAGCGGAAAATACATATATCATGGAAACAATAAAATGTTGGGGGGGGCGCAGCCCCTGCGGCCCGCCGAGGCGGGGGGAGGAACGCGCGGCGCGCGCGGGGCTTGTCTGCCACGCCGACTCTATGACACCTCCTCACTGCGCTTCGCAAGGCGGCGGGGCACCCCCGAGGGCGCGTCTGTGCGCTCCCTATCGATGGTAGTCCTCCAGCCGGCGGCGCCCACAATGCCGCGGGGCGGCCGTTGGCCGCCGCGGCGGTCACGTGGGGGCGCGCGCAGGGCGCGGCGGCGGGCGGGTCTCGCGAGAGCGGCGCGGAGGGGCGGGGC
>NW_028185750.1:47586-49361 GCF_003343005.1 Rhea americana | reverse complement strand
GCAGCGGCGCCCCCCGGCTGCCCCCCACCCCCGGGCCGGCCGCGGGGCAGCGGTGCCCGGCAGCCTCCTCTCGTGGGGGTCCTCCGTGGAAAGCAGCGAACGTTCCCGGTTTCCCTTGCCGAGCTGCGCTTTGGGAAATCGCGAAGACGAGCAGAAACTAGGCCCGAGAACCTGCACCCATCATGCCCCATCTAAAGAGCTAAGCCAATAATAATAATAATAATAATAATAATAATAACCCAAGCCCCTGAGCAGGAAAAGCTTGCCTGAGTTCTGCTGATGCTTGCAGTGCACTGAGGATTTTGAGTCAAGCGAAGAAGTCGGCACAAAGCATAGGAAAGGGTAGCGGTGTGATTGTGGGGGGGGGGGGAGAAGTGTTGAATTGCAGTCAGGGTGCAAAGTGGAATGGCTGGTGTCTCTAATGAGATAAAATAATAAAGTCCAGGGTGCCAACTGCAAAAATTTGCAGTGTAAGTTTGGAGATTTTTTTTTGTGCCCTGCTGTGTCTCTTGGTGCAAACTTAAGATTTCTCTTGAAAAAGCTGAATTTAGTTGTAGTTCTTGTAGTTGCTGTTGTGATCGTTCTTTAATGCCCATTGTAGCTATATCATAATGTTGAAATGAAAATTAAAATCAGCTATTCAAATTACAGGGGTGTAAATTTGCTTTTGAGGCAGAAAAGATCTTGGCATTTGAAATGACAAGCTACAAGTATAATTTTGAATCTCCTGAATGAAAATACTGTTATTTGACCTTTGGTCTGTGCTAAATGTAAGTGGAAATTCTAGAACTTGAAACTTCTATTGCTAGCATAAGTATTATTCCATTAAGTATTGAATTCTTAATTATTGTGATTAACACTTTCCCAACACCTGTGTGCCTTTTAATGAACTCTTTCTTATTTCTGCAATGTGTGCAAAGCTTTCAGCAAGAAAAGATTTCTTACTAACTCATGCTCCTGTCTTGTATGAAGTTGCACTCATTTTTGTCCAAAAACTAAATTCTAACAAATTGAGTKGTAGTCTCTGAGATAGCTCAAACCTCAATCCTATTCTTGAGCATTGATCTCTTCTATTTATGGGTTTGTTGATTTATAATAAATACAATATTTATAATACATAAAAGGTTTTGCTAGTAGCATTTGTTAAGTACACATTAAACTTTATTTGGTAAGGTTTTTTTATATCTCATGATGAAATGAGTAGAAGCAGTYACTCATAAGTGGCTGGACAACTCTATTGAAAGGAATAAAATCTATATTCATGAGTATACTAAGCTATTCTTCATGAACTTTAAAAAACCTTTCCTTCCCTTACAAAAAACCTTCTGTTTTGTTGCTGGTGTTTGAGAGCAGAATTAATATTTCCTTAAAATTATTTGAAAAATGTTAGAATATGGAACTCCTCTTTTTACATAGTTTAAGTGTTGCGGTGGAGATGGTGATAAGGATTTGAAAGACATGGAGAACTAAGCTATGTATAAGAGTTCTCATTCTCTGATAAATATTCATGAAGAATATGGAGTTCTTTAGCATATCTCTTCTAGAAGTTCTTGTGCCAAAATGAATCTGTTTGGAGATGGATATTCTTCTCTGTGTTCAGAGTAAGTTCAACTGATTTTGGAGGCAAAGAAATTTTTTTCTGGTGCTTGCCCTTCAGTTATTCCTGAAAAGTCAATACTGTTGCAGGATCTGAATTACTATCAGGCTTGTGGCAAGGACAAACTTTCCTATCACTGACACCTCTAAAACACACACACACACACACACACACACAC
>NW_028185750.1:3802-47546 GCF_003343005.1 Rhea americana | reverse complement strand
TTTTTTTTTTTTTGCTTGCAACGCATGAGCAGGAAAGAGCAGGTGTTACCTGTTGGGGATGTACTCACTGCAGTGTTTACTGGGGGTGGATTTCACTCTTAATAGAGTGACTTTGGCAGTCACTGAGCAACCATAAACTGAAATTTTTACTGRTGAATTTTAGCAATCTTTATAGTAATTTTTTTCTTCAGCCACATATTTTAGGGAGGAAGAGGGGGAGATCTAAAGCCCTAATTTCTTGAGAAGATAGCAAGAAAAGTATTCAGTAGTTGCACTGGCAAAACCTAGTCTGGATAGAGATATATACTGTAATATCTCACTGAATTTTCTCTTAATAATGACTTTTTCTGAAATTTAAATTGGACTGTAGGTACTGACAGTAGCACTAGTTTTACTGAAAAAATAAATCAAAATAATGTATGTAATGGTCRTTAAAGAGTTCTCTTCTTATCCAGGGTTTACCCAAGAGATTTACATGTGACAGATACAATATGGAATGTAGAAATAAGCAAGTCAACTCTATGTAAAGAGGACTTATTTTAACTTCAAGTCGTCATAGCTGAATGATGCAAAGCTATTAGGGGATGGCCCTTTTCTAAGCCTTTAATGAAGCCTCCTTTTTTTTAGATCTGTAAATGCTGCYTCTTGAAGAGATATGGATGAAAGGCTAGCCATTTCAGAAAATAGTTTAAAACTGATTCTTTGACTAAGTTGTTGTCTTAGGCAATATGCTTACAGTACTGCATGACTTGAGAAGGAAGGCTTGAAAAAAAACTACCTCCTTGTAGTGCAAACAAATGATTAATCTACATAAACAAAAAATGTAATGGAAATCATTTTTAAATGATAAGAAAATTCCATGATCTCTGGAGTCAACTTCAAGAGAAAGTAAAGATCAAGGGTTTTTTAATCTAGTAGTTATAAAACAATTCTAAGGGATTTAGGCTTAAATCCACAGTGAGATTGTAGTTGAGTTACCTCAATTTGTGAAAACACCATGTAATTCCATAAATTTTTCAAGATTTTGCTTAATCTGTGGAAAAGACTTATCTTTGTTTAGCACCAAAAGAATTATGTGTCTCATTCYCATAAAAGATCTGCTTACTAGAGTTTCCTTTGCCTGTGTCCCACAAGGGACCTGATCGAGTAGGCATGAGCAGAGCAGACCTAATGCGGAGCTACAAGGCTGCTACTTCTGTTCAGAAACATGGCTGCTGGTGATACTGCTGCTGGTGATACTACTGCTTCTTGTTTTCTCCTAGTCATTTGCCTAGGCACCAAGTTCAAGTTTTCAACTCCTCCATTTCAAAGGGCTGAAACTTGCGTATCTGATTCTGGTAAATGCCCTAACCCCTGGGCAGTGTGCAGCTTTGATGGGGATCACTGGCTCTACCTCCTGTAGAACCTGTTTCTYTTGGGAGAAAATGAGGTTATCTTAGATTAAGACCCATGCTCACCATGTTATCTAGTAACTGGGTATGTAGTCTAGGAGGAGGCATTGAATTTTGCTCTAAAAACTATTCCTAGATTTAATGCAATGACTGCTGAATAAAAATGAACAAATAATCTTGGAAAATGAAGCAGAATCCAAAAGTTATCTGTTCAGGCAACTGAGCCCTATGCTGCAGTCCTCTTTGGTGAATATTTGGTCCTTTTTAATGCAAGGAATAGCTTCAACTTCACTGAAAGTATTTCAGCTCTAAAGTAGCATATCATGTGGTGTGTTTGGATGCTTTTTGTGTGTGTGTGTGAGAAGTGGAAATGTAGATTAAAGCCATTCAAAAGGAAGTGAATTTGTATCTCTTGGTGTGCTAGTTGCTGAATTAAGATACAAGGAAATACCACCATTGCTAACAAAAAAATAGCCCTTTCTCTCTTGTTGTGTCATGTTCTTTAACTTCTGGGGTCAGTAACTTCTGTTGTAGAGAAGTAAACATCTGCTTTCTGGTGTTAGCCTATAAGCCCTGGATAAGGGTAGATTTGAAGATAAAGCATTGTCATCAGAGTTTCTAATTAGCTAGTCTAGGAAACTTTCTGCTTAGCGTGTTGGCTCAGTATCCTGTTGCGGGGCTCCAAAACCTCTCCTTGCATTGTTTAACAAGTACTAGTACCGAACTCTGGAGGCCAGGTGCCAAATGGGTGACACTGCTCATCAGAGATCAGGCCCTCTTGTCTTTAAAGGTTTGTTGTGCTTAGTAAGAGAACTAGACATTTGTTCTCTGACAAGTAGAACAAGTGAAGTTGAGATTTCTGCAAATTTGTCATGTCCCTACCCTCTAAATAGCCCTCTATTATATCCGAATGAAATGTATTTTGTGACTGGGTCCTGGTACTTATGTGCTGATTGACAGGAAAAATAGACAAAATAGACAGCTGCTGAGGATATGCCACAGACTTTCTTGAGAACTAACCCAAACCTTTTTCCAGATACTGATTTTCATAGAATGAATATGTATTTCATATAGGAAGTATCTCTGTTAGGTTTAATTGAAAATCATCTGGAGATTCTAAAGTTGCTATGGGAGAGGAACAGACTAACAGAACAGCATGATYGCCTAAGCTTAGTTTCCTTAGGAAAACAGGCTTAAAGTGATATTTATGGTTCCCTGTTCAAAGCTTGTTGAATCAGTACARTGCCTTGGATTAGCTGTGAAGAATGTCATGAGATTAAGTAGTTAAAAGTTAATTTAAAGTAAGAACATCTAAGTCTTGTAACTTCCATTATTGTTAAATGGTAYAGCTGTTTACCATAAAGGTTTCAAGGCTCCCATCCCCTAGTTCCATCAAATACGCTGTTCTAAAGTTATCATGAGAAATCAGTGACTTGTTGTTGTTAGGCTTTCTTGCAGACATTAATACAATAACATTTTGCCACTGCAGTGAAAACAGAAAATGAGACTCAACTGCAGTTATTTACTTACTTAACTTTTGAACTTAGACATGAGCATTTTTCAATTTGTCATCTGAAGTGCTGCTTTTAATAGTTAATGCTATAAATTTTCTTCTAGTGATACTACATAAACCTATTGAAGTAAAAACTACCATCTATTTTCAAACTGTTTMCCTTGTATGTTTGACCAGTTTCCTTATCAGCCTTTTTTAGGGTGCTTTTACTTTGACAGGGAAGAAGAGCCCTGTACATGCGTAGACATAGATAGCRTGACTACCAGAATGAACAGGAATTGTAGTAACTGAGTATACTTTCTGTTACAGAACAAAATGATATCTAGTTGACATTCYTTAGTGTGTTTGCTTTCTTGTGCTCAGTATAGAGCAATGGAGTAATTTGCTCTTCAAGAGGACACCCCTAAAATACATTGGTTTTGACAAGGAGCAGGAGTCTATTAAGTAGTTGGCTTATGCTTTTTGTAGAAGTTGATGTGATAATTCAGGGATGTTAAATTCTTTTCTTAACATGCTGCAGTGCAAGAACGGCAAGATAGCTGGCATGCTTAATAGAGTATGGAGACTTCCTCTGTATGTGTCTGCTTGAAGTTTTAGAAGTTGAGAGCTTTTCCCAGCTGTTTGCTGATTTAATTTGGTATCTTCCTGTCAAGAAATCTGAAGGTCAACACATGCTCAGTAGAGTCTGTCATTTATGCTGATTAAATATGGAAAGATAGATCTTTAAAAATGGGTGGTGCAGTCTCTTAAGGAATCTGTTTTGTTTTATTTCTACGCTGATCAGAAAAACAGCATAACACTTAAAAGCTTGTAGAGATAAAGGTGATTATTTTTTGCAAGTCTTTGAATATCTTTGGAAACTAAATGTGGGTGCTATCACCAAGTAGAGATTCCTGTGTTTGAATTAACTAATGAGAGATGTGGAAATAAAGACTGCTTATTAGGGGATTGTCAGTGACCAATAGCGTATTGCCAGTTGAATTGTGTACTAGCCTTTTCTTAAACTTTCCCTTCTGTGAGTCACGATAGCACACTTCCTAGGGAGATCTCATTTGTGCTGTTACCTTCATAGTGCAGTAAGACAGATGAAAAACCGCTGATACTTTTACTAGGGCTGCAGTAATGTTGGTGTTAATGTTTTGCTGTTTCTCGTCATGCTGGCAAAAAGCTTTTAGGAAAGCATTTAGTGGAAAGCTTTACACTACAATCTGTGCATCTCTTGTCCTGCTGTTCTGGCAGGGAAGCTGAAGTAGGCTTGTTAAAGTGGTAGAGCTCTTCTATAGAGAAATTAAGAATCTTTTTAGGTGTTTTAACTCGTGATTTGTTTTTGCAGTTACTTGTTTTGCTTTTGTAGTTCCTTGCTTAAAAGATACATGTAGCAACAGCAKATTAAGCAAAAGTGTAGTTCTTGTCTCACAAGAGTTTTTATTTTATGCTTTTCCTAGAAGTTGGATGAAAGTCCATTTTGTCGAATGCGTATGAATGTCCTTGCTTATGTTGAAAGTTTTGCCTCGGCAGTTTGGTTTTGAAGGGACAGGTTCAACTTTCAATTTTTGTTCTACATTTACTATCAGAATTTGTTTTTGGGGAAAAAAATCTCTGCGTAATATTGAAAAGTTCCCTGAGATAAGGACATCTTGTACAAGTATCCTGTTACTTAAAGGGCACTGAATGTTCATAGTGCTGAATAGAATTTCTAAACAGATGGTCATCATTAAAATACATCTACACATTGAGTCTATTTGGTGTTCCAGTAATTATGTCAATGGTCCGATACTTTAGCATTAATTAAACTGTAGCATAGCCAACAATGGAATCACAGTAAAGAGTTACTGAATTCAAATGCAGAGGGAGATCTCAACTTCCTCGAAACATTTTTTTTTCCATCCTTCCAAAATGTTTTCCATCATTGGAAAAAATTACAATATTAAAAATAATTAAAATGCTTGTATTCGCATTTCTAACAAACTGCTAGGATAGGCTTGTCCATAGCTTTGAAGTAAACTAACTGGTCTCTGGGTTGCATAGAAAGTCAATATTGTTGCACATTACAGTAAAGGGTGGGGCTGTTTAGCTGTTAGATGAAGCTATGGATGAGGAAAATTTGAATGTAAATATTTTAGCAGAACTTCATAGGCCTGTTACCTTTTTTTCCTAGAAGTTAGTTATGGGAGATGGGATGACTTTCAGAACACTCTCTAGAAATTCTTCTCTGTGTGTTTTTTTTTTTTTTGGGGGGGGGGAGAGGGGTGAATGATTTGCATGGTAGCTCTGCATAGAGAGAAATCTTTCAAGCAAAAGAGGACTGTTAATAACAAGGCAACTGAAGTTATTGCTTGCTTTATGTTGAACAAGTTTTGACCTACGTACCTGCATTTTCAGTACATTGGAGATCTTGCTGAGTTTTTTGAAGTAGATTGCATTGTTGTGTGAAATAGAGAAGATGTGAAAAGTAGAGAGTGAATGCAGCAGACTCTTCCCTTCCTAGGGACTTCTCAGAGTGCTCTGGGGAAAAGAAGGAAAAAGAACGCAAAAAATCAGAGTTAACTTTTTGTTCCTTCAATATTAAAGAATTGTTAAGAATCCTCAAGAATCCTCATGATTCTTAACAAAAATGTACATTTTTTTTAAATTGCTTAGGTTGATGTCTGATTAAGTCTGAATGTGATCTGCCAAAGGAAAGCCAGCAGTCTTGTTCTGCTTGCTTCCAATGAAAATAATTAACCTTTTAGGGCTTTCTTATTTATTCTCTCCCCAACTCTGTTCCCATTTTACAACCAGAGAGTGTTTTTAGGGTTTTAAAGATTTGAATTTAGATGAGATTGTGTGAGATATGGTTACAGTGATTCATGTCTTCTCAGTTTTCTGTGCCAATAAGTGACTTGCTCTTCTTTTTCATGACAAAAGTGTATTTAATCCTGTGAGAATAATTTTAATAATATTTATTGTAAATAAGTGCAACAGTTACAGTAGTCTACATGAATTCAGTTTGTGAGCCTTTTGGATACTATTATTAAACACAATTGTTTTGTGGTTTTGTGCACTTTAGTTTGTGGTTTTGGTTTTATTCTGTAAAATACTGAATTGGAGGGGTTTTAAAATTAAAAATAATGCTTAATGACTAGAAAGCATGTTTTAAATACTCTGTTATTCACTTACAGCTGCCAAAACATAATACAGTGAAATAATGATCTGCTAGCCTGCTAAACAAGTGTCCGGCTTCCACAATGCCTGTGCAGGCAGCTCAGTGGACAGAATTTCTGTCCTGCCCAATCTGCTACAACGAGTTTGATGAGAATGTGCATAAACCCATCAGCTTAGGTTGCTCTCACACTGTCTGTAAGACCTGCCTGAACAAGCTTCATCGCAAGGCATGTCCTTTCGACCAGACTGCCATCAATACAGACATCGATGTGCTTCCTGTAAACTTTGCACTCCTCCAGTTAGTTGGAGCCCAGGTATGATTTAAGGAGGTCTTTGTTTTGCCAGTTTGTTATTGCTGTGTTCTGGCTGCAGTGCATGCGCTGATGTTTTGCACTCATTTTAGTCTAAAAATTATAAGACATTGTCTATGTAGTATTTTAAAATCTGTATCTGTTATAAAAGAAACCACACCATTTTCAGGACTATCTCTTTCTCATAAAATTAAAAGATGTTCTAGGTTTTTATATAAACCAAATTCTGGCTTAAAAAGACTTCTGTTATCTAGAGTTTTCTGCACAATGGATGCCTAATGTGTGGTTTTGGGAGAGGTTTCCATCATGGTGAGGTGGATAGCACTGTGACTAGTGAAAAATACCGATTAGGAACAAGACAATTATGTGTCACAGTTGTCATTAGAAAAAGTGAATCTGCAGATTGCACTCATTCATTTTACTGTCATGGAGAATATAATTTAAAGATGTCGTGTCCAGAAGTAGCTAGCTGTTTAAGCAAGGTTAAGGTAGTGTGGTTGTGTGTGGGTGTTTGTGTTTTTTTTTGTTTTTTGTTTTTTTTTGTTTTTTGTTTTTTTTTGCATGATGGTGGTGCTTCAGTTGTGCTTTCAGGCACAGGCTCATCAGGCCAGGAATGTTCTCTGTGCCGTCTCGTAACAGTGGCAAAACAGTGATTATTTAATCGGTATTACACTTCATGGAGACTAAATAAGTCTGTTCTCCTTACTGTATGTTTCAAGGTGGTTTTGCTTCTCAAGTTCACCTGTTCCTTCATTCTTCACTTCTAAGCTTGTCATAATCACTGACTAAACTTCACAACTTTTATTTTCCTGGTCTCTCACTTCTGGCAGTGTCTCTTAAATGATTTAATGTATTGTGGCTAATACTCTTTTTATTTGCATAGCCTGACCTTGCTGGTCTACTACGTTTTTCACCAAGTTTGTRATGAAGACTTTTGGAGCTGTTTGCATGCCTAAATTATTTTTTAACTTCTGTTTTTGGCTTTTTCATAGTATGCTCCTGCCAATTAATTTTGTTTTGCAACTTCCTTTGTTTCTTTGTAGTAAATCTTGCTGATTTTGTACACTGATCACTTTCTCAGATCTTTTATTCTTCACACATCTGTTAAGTACATTCTCGTTAGACCTTGGTTATTGTTTCTTTTATCCTCCGTTGCTCTTAATATGTTGAGTACCAGTAAAAACAATCTTTCATCACTGTGATACTCATTTTTAGTCCTTTGCATTATGTCTTAGTACCCACCCAAGGTGTGTGGAATGTATTGTCTTTCACTTCTCTAAAAAGCAGTGTACATCTGCAGTGTTGTGTAATTAATAGCAGTGGTGTTCATACAGTCATAGGCATATCAGATAGGTCAGCCAGGTATATATAATTTTTTCTTTCTTCCCCTACCCTCCTTGCATTTTCTTAGGTACCTGATCATCAGACAATTAAGTTGAGTAATGTAGGAGAGAACAAACATTATGAAGTAGCGAAGAAGTGTGTTGAGGATTTGGCACTCTACTTAAAGCCACTAAGTGGAGGAAAGGGTAAGTCTTTAACTGATCTGCTACATCAAAATTCCACTATTCAGTAATATTTAACAGCGTTTTTTTTCAGCATTAGCTAATCTTTAGGTATTAATGGGATAATCCTCTCACTTTTGTGATTTAAAATTTCTCTTAATCTTTAAAAGCTCCTTCACACCTGTGACACTTCCATTTTTTTTTATTTTAACTTTACAAACTACTTGTTTTTTTATTTAATAATATTTCTTTGGACCAGCACTGCACTGAAGTTGAACTTTCCTTAAAGAACAGGTTTGACATCAATTTAAGACTTTACTTGTAGACCTGCAAATATAAGAATTTTAATCTTGAAGTTCTCTGTTCATTACTAAGAACTTCCAGAAGGCTTATGTGCTCTGAGGGAAAAACAGGAATCCTTAGTAGCCTTAAACTTGTCTTCGAGGATAAAAGTGATGAACATGCTACTTGAAAACATCTGCTTTCATTACAGATTATAGTAAGCCAGGAATTCTCTTAGTACAATGCTTAAAAGGTGCCTGACTAAGGAGGAAGACTACTTATGTGTTGCAGAATGCAAGTTACCTAACAGAAAGATATTTGTGATAAATATGCAAATCCTAGAGAAATATATACATAGACAATCAAACTTTTTTTTTTTCTTGCCTTAGCTTTTTCAGGTAAACTGATGATATTAGAACTAATAGTTTATCACTTCTCCCTTTCTTTAAAGGTGTTGCTAGCTTGAATCAGAGTGCACTGAGCCGTCCAATGCAAAGGAAACTTGTGACACTGGTGAATTGTCAGCTGGTGGAGGAAGAGGGTCGGGTTAGAGCCATGAGGGCAGCTCGATCCCTGGGAGAAAGAACTGTTACAGAATTGATTTTACAGCACCAAAATCCTCAGCAGCTTTCTGCCAATCTTTGGGCTGCTGTCAGGGCACGAGGATGCCAGTTTCTAGGACCAGGTAAGGTACTTGTAGAGTCTTTTGGTTGTAGCCTTTCTTAATATAGGAGCGTTCCCTGGAAATTTCTTCTTTGCAGTTAAAGATGTAATTACTTTATGGCGAGGAAGAAGCAGAAGACTGTCTAAAGAGTTAGTAAAATCTGCTGGCTTTGTGGGTTTTTTTCTTTTTTCTTTTTGATACTGTTCTTAGAAATTGTGAGGAAGAATTCCACATTCTGGCAAAGAATAAACAAACATGCTTTCTGTACTGTTTGTCGTTCCATGAAACTGATGCTGGCTGGTTATACTGGTCTCTGGCTGGAAAGTGATAGGAAACTGCAAATGTTCTGTTCATACTTTAGTTGTGGATACAATCATCCTAAATCTTAAAGTATGCTGCAACTAAAATTATAACAATCGTCTTTACATTTTTGATAGTAACATCAAATTCGTGGTTAAGAGTAGCGGTTAAGTAAGCACAGAAATCGGCAGCAAATTCTGCTTAAATTGAAAATAGTCCACTCCTGATTCCTATGGCTGAYGATAGCATTGCTGTACTGTTCCCATATTTATTTTATACCATTTTGGTGGTATAGCATTGATAAGATGTCCAAAATTACAAAGACTTCAAGACTGCACAGTGTAAGAAAGTATAAAAACTTATTGAAAACTTTAATGAATATTCACTCTTAGTTTTGCTGTGCTTTTGGTGCTTCTGAATACTCCCTTATTTCTAAACTAGTATATTTCTTWATGAGGTTTTCACTGTTCGCAGCTTTTTATTTCATTAATCATAAGGAAAAATAACGAATTGTGTTCAAGACAGTTCAAGTGTTCCCGCTTTTGGTGCCTTGTATGATAGCCTTGCTGTTTCCTGGCAGTACATTTTTATGTCTAACTTTGTTTTTGTGTGTTAAAGCTATGCAAGAGGAGGCACTGAAACTTGTGTTACTAGCACTGGAAGATGGCTCCGCGCTCTCAAGAAAAGTTCTGGTACTTTTTGTTGTGCAAAGGCTAGAACCAAGATTTCCTCAGGCCTCCAAAACAAGCATTGGTCATGTCGTGCAGCTACTGTATAGAGCATCATGCTTTAAGGTAAAATGCAAATACTTACGCTTTACTGTTACGTAAGCTAGTGCAATTGCAAAGAACCCTTCCTAAGTGTCAGTATGTTTCACCTGTGAGTTTATCTGTTATGTAAATTCAGATTCTACCTGTTCAAATAGTTAGCTGGTTTTAAATAAATTCTTGATAGTCTACACTGTTATTTAATCTCTGTTCTTTGTAGAGATTGAATTTTCTGGAAGGTAATTCCCACTATATGAATTGAAACTGATACAAATATRGTCTGAGACTGATATCAAAGTTCCCTGTGAAGGGAGCAGATGTGCGCTTGGGGATCTAGTGGGAATGGATTCTGAAGTTACTGTGCTCATTATTAATTACTGCCCATCATTGGGGATATACCTCCCATAAAAGAGATGGAACCTGACTCTGTGGGCATTCATAGTCTGTTTCAGGGAAAAGTTAACTACTTTAATATAATCTCTTATGGTTTTAATTAGATTCATAAGAATAGGGCATAACCAGACATGCCAGATTGGTCAGGATGCTCTCAAAATTTAGAATCCAATTCCAGCATTACAAAGAAAACTTTTGAAATGTAGGCTCTGGGAACTTCCCCAGCACCAGCCTAAGAGGGAGACGCCACACGAGGAACATACTCTTCAGCTAGATACTGACAAAAGAAAAGCAAGGGTGCAAGTTTGGGTTAAGAGCATCTGCTTTGTTTTTGATTTTATAGGGTTATTTTAAAGCTGAATATTCCCCTACCATAGATATCTGGGGAAGAATGAAAAGTTAATTCAGCGGGAATATGATACTACTAATCAAAATGCTAAAATAATGAGACATGTTGCCTTCCTTTAGGACAAATGTTGTATATAATCTAAGAGTTTGTTTAGCATTTATAGTGGACTCAGTTAAATATTCTGTTCTTCAAATGCCAAAATCAAGGGRAAAAAAATCTTCCTTTGTATTATATAAGTCTCTTCTAGAGACTTTCCTGTTTCTTTCAGYCATCTTCTAAGGGCAGCAGAAAAATAGTAGTAGATTTAAACAACAAAATTTTAACTATGTATCAGCTAACTGCTTTGCATCTTCTGTGACTCAAGCAAAACTTACTTTCTTACTTGAAAGTAGTGGAGTTGATACCATAGTTTTGCAAAAGTGATCGTATAAAAACTTGGAAAGCTCGCTGCTCTGCCTGTGTGCTGTTATCTAAAGGGATGAGTTTTATGGAGAAAAAAGTATATTCTAAATATGCAAAAGTATACTGATTTTTGCAGTTTGTGCTGTGGATATGTAGCTATCTTTCTGCTGAACTTGGACAGTTTTAAAGAAAGAGTGTTTAAACATTACTTTTTTTAGGTTACAAAAAGGGATGAAGATTCTTCTCTAATGCAACTTAAAGAAGAGTTTCGGAGTTATGAGGCTTTGCGSAGAGAGCATGATGCACAAATTGTTCACATTGCCATGGAAGCAGGACTTCGAATATCACCAGAACAATGGTCTTCCCTTCTTTATGGTGACTTGGCACATAAATCGCACATGCAATCCATTATTGACAAGGTTTGTTAAAGGGAAGGTTTAGCATCATAGTAGAATTAGATGTGACTATTAAATGATATAATAAAAATCCTAGAACCACTTTAGTTATCTTTATCAAATATTAATTAAAACTAGAATGAAGGACTCTTCTTCACTATAGTGTAATCTTTACATGAAGATGTTTTGGTTTTCCAGTAGTTAGTCCAGTTGAAATCTGTGTCTTATGATGAAGCTTCATAGGGCAGATTCTGAGCTGAGAAATGAAATCTCTCTCCACTGATATTCACTGTATGCTATCTGAAGACACAACTTACTACACCAATTCCTAAATACAGTCAAAAACATCTTAAAACAAGTATGTTTCCAGTTACAGTATGCAACACATTAATGCTCACTTTCTTCTCAGCTCCAATCTCCAGAATCTTTTGCGAAGAGTGTACAAGAATTGACAATTGTCTTGCAGCGCACAGGGGATCCTGCAAACTTAAACAGGCTAAGACCTCATTTAGAACTTCTGGCAAACATAGATCCAAATCCGGGTATGCAAATGAAGCTTTTTAATAGTAATAATCCTTTACATTTTTCATATCTAATCAAGTAAATTGTTAATGTAGCAACCTCTGTTCCTGGTTTCAAAATTCCTTATATTTAACATGAAATATTATAAACCATTCTTCAGGATTCTATCCTTATGGTTGGTGACTTGATGAACTAGAAAAGWTGCTTCTTATACTACTGGAATTACTGACAGATTGAGAAGCCTGTTCTTAATACTTTCAGATGCAGCATCTCCAACATGGGAGCAGCTGGAAAATGCAATGGTGGCTGTAAAGACTGTGGTACATGGACTCGTGGATTTCATTCAGAATTATAGTAGAAAAGGCCATGAAACTCCACAGGTAACTATACTGGATTGTTGTGTGATGTGTTTTGATGTATGTTTAGTAAAACAGCTAACTTATTTTTTTGGGGAAAAAAAAAAAAAGCTGATTTGAAATTTTTATGGCCTTTTCTGTGAAATAACTGATACGATTGTCTGTAGGATTCATRTTTTGAGAACTTAACACTTTTGAATCTTGAACACAGCAGAGGTTACTACAGCAAGCTCAGAGTAACATAATACTTAACCCTTCAGCAAGCGACTTCCTTAGTTTGCCAATTAAAGATGCAAAATGTCAAAACATGTCTAGATGCATTTTAAGTGTGTGCGCACATGTATTTTAAGCTTCTCCTTATGCAGAACTCTTATTAGCTTTTTAAGTGGAATGTCTTTTGTGTGTTTTAAGCCACAACCAAATAGCAAATACAAAACAAGTATGTGTCGAGACCTTCGACAGCAAGGGGGATGCCCGAGAGGAACCAACTGTACATTTGCTCATTCTCAGGAAGAGCTTGAAAAGTGAGTATGGGAGGTGTTATGTTTTTCAATTTATATCCAGGCCGTTGAAAATGGCTTCTTCTATGCATGAATCTTTTCTGAAGGATCTGTGAATTCTTTGAATTTGGAACTCCTAATGTAAAGTTGAAGGTTCAGTAAAGCATGGTCTGTAAATTARTTTCAATGTTACTTTTCTTTATTCCATATGAAGCAAAATTTCCTTTTCTGAAACAAAGTCAAGGCTCAGTGCCTATCATTGATCTGCTGTGCCACTCACAGAAGAATGATGATTGGATATTAATTGAATTAGGGAATAAAGTGAGTTCTTTGGCTAATATGTAATGTATGCGTCCTTAAAGCTGTTTTCACCCAAATCCACTTCCAAAGAACTGCTCAMATGAATCTTGTAAAAGGAGACTGATGCTCTGCTTGCAGATTAAGCTAAATTGTTGAAAATAAKCACCAATTTAAAACTCCTGAGTGTTGTGTTCCTTTCAATCTCTTCTTTTTTTGTCAGTTTTACAAATACATTGAACTGCGCAGTATGCACTCTGTCATCTCTTTTCTCTCTTTGCACATGTGTTTCTATATAGATATCGACTGAGGAACAAAAAAATCAGCGCAACAGTGAGAACCTTCCCCCTTCTAAATAAAGTTGGCGTAAATAGCACTGTCTCAACCACAACAGGAAACGTAATTTCTGTCATAGGAAGCCCTGAAGCAACAGGGAAGATGGTGCCAAGTACTAATGGAATAGCTAATCTAGAAAGTGGTGTTCCCCAGTTGATTCCTCGCTGTGCAGACACATCCCTCAGAGCTTTGGAGAATGCCAAGAAGGGAGGGAAGGCTGGAGCCAATGGCCAGAATGTGTCTGGATCCCCTACTGAATCTCTACCTGAAAAGTAGGTAAAGCTTTTGTATTATAATGACTGAACGCAACATTTTTGCTTATAGAGTATCATGGCAAACGAGTTTGTGGATGGCAAACAATAGATAATGGATTCTGGTCCTTATTTGTAGTTGTCATTAAAGCTTACTAGGAGCAGAGTTATGCAAGACCTCATACTGCAGTGCAGATGCAGTTTTTCAGAGTCTGTGGATTTAAGTTGTCAGGACCAGTTTCAATTGTCTCAGCTTTTTAAATAATCACAGTAACATAAATAAAGCAATAAATTTGTGCATGTTTTTTTCCCCACCTGTTCTTAGCCTAGTATCTAACTTGATAGTGGTTTATTTAAAAAAAAAAAAAAAAAATCCACTCAGCGTGGTATTTCTTAGCCACAACAACAGTGTATGTAGTGATTTGTGTCAAGAAAAATCYCTTTATAGTGCTGGAAAGTGTGAGGGTCTCCCTTAGAACTGTTTAGATGCTCCTTTAGAGTATTTAGCCTCAAAACAACTCTTCAAAGCCTTTAATTCTATACCAGAATACACTTATAAGTAGAATGTAAGCTTCTGGGTACATATCAATACATTGTCCTGAGCTTTTGAACTCCCTTAAGAAAGGAAGTCTGTTCTGAGGTTTTAATAATAACATCAGTTTGGGGCATTAAAAATAAAATTCCAGAGGAAATTACATGACCCAAATTTCCATGTTACATGGGAGTTTACGCTTAGAGATGAGTAACTGAGATAAGTAARTATCTCCTTAATGATTTGTTGGTAATTCTTTTCAGTAAAATTGGTTCTCCACCCAAGACTCCTGTAAGCCAGGCAGCAGCTACCTCAGCTGGCCCTCCTAATATTGGGACAGAAGTGAATTCTGTACCTCCAAAATCAAGCCCGTTTGTTCCGAGAGTACCTATCTATCCTCCACATTCTGATAATGTTCAATATTTCCAAGACCCCAGAACTCAGCTGTCCTACGAAGTTCCACAGTACCCACAGACCGGTGAGTAAGATAAGCACCGAGTAGTTCAAGTAAGCTCTGAGCATTCCTCTAGATAAATTTGAAATATAAACTATTTCTCAGCACAAATTCAAGTTTATGGCTYTTATTTAAGTGCTTAATATAATGCTAATTGGTTTCATCACTGAGTATAGGGTTATTCAAGCAAACTCTTGTGAGTATGTTCTAGCATTAGGTGGTTCCCAGACTCTCAAAACAAAAGGCAGAGATGTTCAGACAGCTGCCTCTGGGGGAACTAAATAATTAATTATTTAATAGTTAAATAATTATTTATAGACCTTTGGAATTGCTGAAATTCATTTTTTTCAGCAATATAGCCTTTTATTTTTAAAGGCAGCTATTTAACTTCATGTATAGAGAAGTAGTACTTAAAATGATTTCTTTTCAGTAAAATGTGTAGTTATAACATAGTACATTGGAAAATAGAATTTCTCTGCCATTACTCGCAATTGGGTCAAGTTGATAAAGGGTCAGCACTGCCTGTGCAGATATTGATAGGTGAAACTATGCATCCACAGAGAAATGACACGATTTGTAGAAATGTGTCACTTTACTCTCTGAAGGTATTTATCAACACTGTTTACAGTTCTAGAAGGTGGTGTAAAATTCTGGGTCATTTGTGACCACATTAAATATTCTTTTTTTCCAATTTTCAAGGATATTATCCACCACCTCCAACAGTACCAGCTGGTGTGGCTCCCTGTGTTCCTCGCTTTGTGAGGTCCAATAACGTTCCAGAATCCTCCCTCCCACCTGCTTCCGTGCCATATGCCGATCATTACAGTACGTTTCCCCCTCGAGATCGACTGAATTCTCCGTACCAACCTCCTCCTCCGCAGCCGTATGGACCAGTTCCTCCTGTCCCTTCTGGAATGTATGCTCCAGTTTACGACAGCAGGCGCATCTGGCGCCCACAGATGTACCCACGAGATGATATTATTAGGAGCAATTCCTTACCTCCTATGGATGTGATGCACTCATCTGTCTATCAGACATCATTACGTGAGAGATACAACTCTTTGGATGGGTATTACTCTGTGGCTTGCCAACCTCCAAATGAACAGAGGACTGTGCCTTTACCAAGAGTAAGTGAGAGAGGGAGGAAGGGAAGGTTGTAGGCTTGATTCTAAAGGTCGTAACTGGAAACTTGATAARTAATTAGCGTAGAGCTCTTCTGTTTAGTTGGGGTTATGGTAATCAAGAAATGTGACCTGGGCTTTTGTTTTGTTTCTAACCCTAACAAAATAGGCCTGTAGAACAGATTGTTAACATTCTGAATTAAGACTAGAGCTTCACTGTTTCCAATTCCAGTGCATGTTGCTTTCATTAACTCAACTCTTAAATGTATAATTATCCTACGAAAGGCCAACATCTTCTCCAAATCCATGTGAGATTCTTCCAGTGGTATCAGTGGAAGGTTACAGAGCTAAGGGAATATGGAGGTCCAAGTGTATATTCTGGCCCAAGCACTGAATCTCTTCTCCTGTCCTTACCCTTTTTTCACCCCTCCCAAATATTTACCATTTAAAATATGATAGGATATACAGTCTTATACTTACTATTTACTAGGAGCCTTGTGGTCACTTGAAGACCGGTTATGATGAGCAGTTAAGACGGAAGCCAGAGCAATGGGCACAATACCACACCCAGAAAACTCCTCTCGTATCCTCAACCCTTCCTATGGCAACACCATCTCCAACACCACCGTCTCCTCTCTTCAGTGTAGATTTCAGCACAGAGGTGGGAAGCCAAAGAACTCTTTTTATTTTCCCTTCCTGGTTCTGTAAGATGACACTTAGTGTTTCCACTAAGGATTTTCTGTCTGCCATCTATTTTTTATTAAAAAAATAAAAAAAGTTAATCTTCTAGCAAAAGGGGAGTGATATCTAATAAGGAATGCATTCARTCTGGTATTAAGCTGATGCTAGGCGTGATTTCCACTTCTGTTGACAGAAGGTTGAGAAGAAGTGATTTAACTTACCCTTGCTAAAGGATGTGTCATATTATTGAACTTGCATTGTGAACCTCCAGATCTTTATGTAGGAAACAGCTGTTTTCCATTAAGAACCACCTTCCCTTTTATACTCCTAATAGCATTATAACATGATGAATAGACTGAATCAACTGCAAATACTTCTCAAATCTCAGAGAATACATATTCCTCAAAAGGGGCAAAAAGGCATTGGCAGAATATTGTGTACCTACATGACAGTTCAATAAACAAGAACAGAAAATCAACAGCAGAAACTGAATATGTGCTTTTGAAGCAAAAAATAAGTCTTGTGACTGTATGTGTCTGTTTTATATACATCCTACAGAATGCGTGGAACAGGGGTTCATAAACTTGTCTTTGCTGTGACTTGACATCTTCCTTTTATAAAAGTGAGATTTTTGACATTATACAGTAATTATTTGGAATATTATACAGTATTATACAGTTTTGGTGTTATACAGTAATTATTTAGAAGAGTAGGTCTTCCATAGTAGGTGTAGCTGAAGTCCCTCATGAGTGTACTCAAGGTATGTCAGGATCATCCCATCTAAGTCCTACTTCTGTCAGCCGCTGGTTTCAATATTGAARGAAAAAATTCAGGACAACTTCTCCATTTAATCAGTCCAGGTACTTCTCTCAAGAAACTCACTGCTAACACAGTGGCACTGATTTCAACCTCCATTGTTGGCAGGGCAGGCAGCAAGTTTTAGTGGCAAAGCTTCCCATTCTTTGACAGCAGTCAACTGTACTTGTTTAAAATTTGACTGTGAATGCATTATGCACTTCCTGAGTCAAGTTTTGAACATTGATAGAACTTCTTGATTTGACTTTTGAGATGATTTTATTAGGTAGCAGCAAGTGTCTTTTATTTTGAGACTGAATTCCTTGTTTTTCATATTTACTACTTATTTTTCCATAGTTCTCGGAAAGTGTCAGTGATCTGAGTGGAACTAAATTTGAGGAAGATCATCTCTCCCACTATTCCCCTTGGTCTTGTGGCACTATTGGCTCTTGTATAAATGCTATTGACTCGGAGCCCAAGGATGTGATTGCCAACTCAAATGCTGTTCTGATGGTAGGGCTTTTCTGCCAGTTATCTCCTTAGTGTAATGATACTTATGCTGAAGTGTCTTCTGTTTGATTAAACAAGCCAACGTGAACTTTAATTTTGGTTGCCATGTACCTGCAGAGCATCTGTACAAACTATTTCCATAGAATATGGTCTTACTTGGGTAGCAGGCACATTCTCCTTTAATAAACAATTCAGTACAAATAAATTGGGGGTGGGAGGGAGAGCAGTTTATCACCCAACTTTCATGAAAGAATGGACTAATGTAAATACTTAAGAGATCAAGAAAACAGTATGAATCATGAAATACAAATTGGAGTGTAGGTTTTTTTTGGTTTTTGGTTTTGTTTTGTTTTTTGCATAAGCAAGCCTTCATGTTTTTTGGAGGCTTTCTGCTATATAGCATAGCAGATTACAGTCTATGCAACAAGTGTAAGCAAATTCATCCTGTGCCTGTTTAATACTGCCCCCTTCAAATATGGCAAAGGGTACTGAAGGACATAGAACTGTATTCATAAAGCATACTGGACCTTTTTCCAACTAGAAACACTAGCTTGAAAAAGCGAAGTTACTTCTTGTAACACTGCTTGTAGGTTTCTAATGGTCGGTTTGCCATTAAAGAGCAGTAGTTAAATCAGTGTCCCAGTTTGGTGCAGATCAGCAGCATTGTATTCAGTAATGATAATGAGAAAGTCATTGGCCATCTGAATAATCCAGCAAATCAGTCACACATCTTTTTCTGTCTCCAAAATCTAGGATTTGGACAGTGGGGATGTCAAACGGAGAGTACATTTATTTGAAACTCAGAGAAGGGCAAAGGAAGAAGATCCAATAATCCCATTTAGTGACGGACCGATCATCTCCAAGTGGGGTGCAATCTCCAGATCATCCCGCACTGGTTATCACACAACAGATCCTATTCAGGCCACTGCTTCCCAAGGAAGTGCTACTAAGCCCATCAGTGTATCAGGTATAAGTACAGGTTTCCTATTTTCAGTATAGCATACTTCACAAGAGCATTTGATCCTTCTTGTGGGTGTTTGCTAGTGATGAAGATGATGGAAAGAATTAAAATATCTGTATATTCCGCTTTATGAATAGAGGGAGAAAATGAATTGTATCTTTAATTTGTTACAGATTATGTTCCTTATGTCAATGCTGTTGATTCAAGGTGGAGTTCCTATGGCACAGATTCCGCTTCATCAGCACGTTACACAGAACGGTATGGACTTTATTTCCGTGTGTGTTTTTTCTTAAGCATTTCCTATAACTTGCTAATCTTAAATTCTGAATGTGGAAAAACATGTGAACCGCTTACTAGACCATCTTCATTTTAAAGCTAACAGGTTTTTTCTATCTAACATAAAGACTTGGAAAAACTGAGTTAAAACTTATGTAGTGTTTAATACCTAATGCAGCTATTAATACTCATTTATTAGCAAAGTTATGCTTGAGAGGCCTAATCAAAGAACTGAAGCTGGATATTGCCAAGCTCTAATGTCAAGATCTATGATCTTGAGTCAGTTCTCAATTTTTTTGCAGCATCTTCCACATATGTAAAATAAGGCTGGCTGGGTTATGTAGTGCCTTGGAGTATGGTGAACAATTATTCAATGATTTAGAGGGCTTGTTTTTAATTCCTGATTTCACCTGCATGATGTAGTATCTGCTTTCTCTTAAAGGGACAGATTCATAGTTACAGATTTGTCTGGTCACAGAAAGCATTCCAGCACTGGAGATCTGTTGAGTATTGAATTACAGCAGGTAAGATCAGTTACACCTGTGTAAACTTGTGTAAATTTCTTCTGATGAAGTGATTTTAAAGAAATAATCTCTGTGTAACTTAACAGAACTAACTAGTACAATTGACAAGATCATCAGTAAAAGTTACCTAGACATTAGTACTGCAAACACTTAGTATGATGCATAAGGACTGTTAATGTGACTTATTCCATTGACCTCAGTAAGGCTGTTTTGGGAAAGAGCAATGGGCCTGATAAATGTCAGCAAATCCAGAACAAAATAAATGCTGTATGTTAAACGAATGCACAGATGTACGTCTAGAGAGAGGACTGTTCTTTTTGTGAGCTGATTTCTTTTGCCATTTGACAATATATGGTTAAGTGTAGTTGTAGGTAACTGGTATGTTTCTTTCCATAGGCCAAAAGTAATTCATTATTACTTCAGAGAGAGGCGAATGCACTAGCCATGCAACAGAAGTGGAATTCTCTAGATGAAGGCAATCGCCTTAACTTAAATCTTTTAAGCAAGGAAATTGATTTGAGGAATGGTGAGGTAAAGAAAGGGGTGACTGGGATGAAAAATCTTTTGAGATTTTGGGGATGTTTGTGCACACAGACACACGCTCTTAGTTTTAACATTCTTGAATATTTATAATGCATTCTGTACAAGTTAAGTTGTTGCTGTGCTAAGTTACTTCTCTGAGATGAAGTACGTGCACCTGCTGTGATGCTGCTCCAATCCTCCATTTACAAAATGGCAAGAATGTGACCATCTTTCACACAATCCTTGCTCTCTGTTCTAGTGGTAGATATGTTAAATCCTCTGTCAACAGACTACAGAAACTGCCATTCCAATATTCATTTTTCTGTTTCAGTACTTTTAATGTAATCAGATTTTGCTGTGTATCCTATCTTGTCTATACCCAAAGTTCTATTTGTGTCTAACTAGCTGTTTTGTATCCTAGAAATGTTGTGCCCTAGTTATGTACCTTCTATTTTTGTTTTTAGTACTTGTGTTATATGCAGCTGGTTAAAAGCCTACTTGATACTTAATGTATTTAATTCTTTTTTTCAGACTGATTATAGTGAAGACTGTGGAGATACAAAGCCAGACCGAGACATTGAATTGGAGCTGTCAGCCCTTGATACAGATGAACCTGATGGGCAGAGTGAACAAATAGAAGTAAGTACAGCGAACTGTGTGTCTGAACAAGTCATTGAGTCCTCTCACTAGTTGTTCAACAATTTTTAGAGTTTGTCTTTGTAAATTAAGTTTGTTTATATTGATAGCAAAGGCTTTTGGTTTGGGTTTTATACTGACATTTTCTGGCACTTGTATTGTTTTAACACTAGGGGGTCTCATACTTCTACAGCTCAAAAACTGGCTGTCAGTATTTATTTAGTTTAAAAAAAATCCTACTRTGTTCCTTGTGATGACTTTCAGCTGTTTGCTTTTACTCTTGATAGCATTAAATAATGTGTGTGTGGCAGGGTAAATCTTTCCCTCCCTGCCTTTAGTGTTGAAACTATAAGAATAGTGTAAGAATGTTTTACGCTGAAGTTCACATTTAAACGTGATCATGTAATTAAATTTTGCGCTCACTTGATTTTTAATAGTCAAGTCATCTAAATTATTGTAACTCTTTTGTTTTCATTATTACTTCCCAGGCCTGAGATCAATTGTCTCTTTTTTATTTATATATATATATATATATTTATTTATTATATATATATATATATATATATATATATATATAAAATAAAAGTACACTTGAAAGAAATGTTCTTATCTTGAACACATTGCATAATACATTCCAGTACTGGCTTCTCTGCTTTTGTTTATTCAGTTTGTGGTATGTGGTGCAGTACTGTAGTATGAATACCTGTGATTTGTCATTACACTGCAGGGAAACATCTTCAACTTTGGTCTGCCTTTCTGTTCCTAATTTTTGAAACAGTTCACACGGTCTTTGCCACTTTAATGTCTTATCTTAGAACCTTTTTTCCCCCCCTCCACTGACCTGTATACTACTGTTGTCTTTCACTGCCATCTTTTAATAATTGGGTTCTCCTTTTTGATGCTGTTTGAAAAGGAATGTGAAGGGAATTTGGAAGCTATGTTCCCTGCCTCTCACCTAAACTATTGTGTCCCTCTCAAATTGTAACACAGAAACAGAACAGGGTGCCTAAGCTCCYTGGATTCTCTGGACTTTCTAACAGTTGCTCAGTGTGAAATCTAGATAAGATTTATGATCTCTTCCGGAATTTGCCTCTCCTTATCTTTATAATTGCAAAAGCTGGAGATGCTCAAAGCACTTCTGAAATGCCTGATGAAAATGGCATATATGCTGCTAGGGAGCTTCTTGAAAAAGTTCCAGTTGAATTTCAGTCATGTTTGGAATTCGTGGTTTATATCAGATTACTTTAAAAATTAAGTTAAAGATATCTGTGATAATATAATAGACAAAAGTAAAAAGTGATGAGCGTTTCTGTAGTAAAATGTGATACATTCCAGTGGTATGAAATTAAAAATGATTGAGGAGTCTTATGAAAAGAAAACTCCTGTTTCCATCAATTCTGTGTAGCGAAACATAATGGGAAAATCTAAAGTTGATAGTAGCAATGTTGATGGACTTTTTCTCCTCTTCTCCTGTAGGAGATTCTGGATATACAGCTAGGTATTAGTTCTCAAGATGATCAGCTGCTCAATGGAACAACTGTAGAGAATGGGCATCCGCTAAAGCAGCACCAGAAAGAATCTATGGAACAGAAGAGACAAAGTTTAGGTGAAGACCTTGTGATTCTGTGAGTGTTAGACAAAACAGCAGTGTCTGCCAGTGTTAGGCAAAACAGCAGCATCAGAATAGTTGAAGCACGATTTTTTTAAGGATGAACTACGTACCTACTCAGATTTGGATTAGACATCTGCATTGTGTATACATGATGAAGTGAGAAGGGATCATTAAGGAACGGAATTAGTTCACAAGTCACAGGACCATATCATTTTTCATGTGCATTGTTGTAATCTAATATATACTGAAACATGTCACAGCTGTTAAATACTTTTCACGTATTCAGTAAACGAAACGCAGAAGTATTTTTATAGTTATAGAAAATCAAGGAAAGTTTCAAAGGTTAAATGCCTGACTATTTGCACAGATCTCCATAGGTAATGTTGGTAATTTTGAAAAAATACACTGTTTTAGGTGTATGTAGTCTATAGTTACTAACRTATAATGCAGCCTTTGAAAATTGGGCAGGCTGCATTTAATGTCTTGAACATACTCTTCCATAGTAAGATGTTTTGCTTCTTGCTAAAAAGTAGTTTGTCATGTTTGTTTAATGCACACGATTCAGTTCCCGATACTTGCATATACGCTTGTTTAATATTTGTGTAACTTATTTTTCTCCTCAGGGAGGAGCAGAAAACAATCCTGCCCGTAACTTCTTGCTTCAGTCAGCCGATCACAACATCTGTTAGCAATGCAAGCTGCCTGCCCATCAGCACATCAGTCAGTGTTGGCAGCCTCATTTTGAAAACTGCTCACATTATGTCTGAGGATAAAAATGACTTTTTAAAGCCTGTTGCAAATGGCAGGATGGTTAACAGCTGAAAGGCATTCATCTTTCCAGCTTGTGACCACACCATGGAAGCATTTACACTAGCTTTTTATATATATAATATATATTATATAATGTATATTTTTTTTAAAAAATAATATTGGGGTCATGCATTTCCTGTGGACTCTTTGATACTTCAAGCCCCTCTCGCATTAGCATTCTGAAGAAAAAAAAAACTTACTTTATTAGGGTAAGGCGTTCATGTTCCACAAACGAATGGAATTTGGACACTGTTTTACCTAAGCTTAAAGCAGCTTTTTATGAGTTTGTAGCAATCCGGTGCGGTATCTGAGCCATTCTTGTTTAAAATGGCTTCTGTAGAAAACTAACAACTCAGTTATTTAAACTAGCAGGATCCTACAATGATACATCTAGTGAAAGGAAAACTAACTTATTTGTTTCTATTTTGTTTCATGAGAGAGGAACTTGTGTCTTGTTGCAGCTGCTTTTTCTTTAGTTGTGGAACTTTGCATGGAGTATTGTTTCCTGTTTGAAGACTGGGAGGTGGGGATTTGGACTTGAGACTTTTACAGGGTTAACACGCCATTAGCTTTGCACTGCTGCATTATTTGGAGGTCTGTGGTGCAGTGCTTTGCTGTAGCTTTTTATTTCCTTATTTTCCCCAATTTCTGCTTTAGTATTGTTGATAYACATACATACATAGGCTACTTGTCAAAGTAAAGTTATTAAAAGTAAACCAAGTGCCTAAGTCCTCCAGCTAACATACTAGGGATTGATTTCCCCAAGTTAGACATGAAACAACTTTAAACCATTTTGAGAGGTTACACACTAATGTAACAGCAATTTTGTTTTTTATATTAACAGTTTTCAATTTGCAGATTATAGAATCCAGATGACTTGGCAAAAAGTATCAGGTGCTCTTGGCTTTCCTTTGAAAACCCTGTATGTAGTGTTTGCACTGACTAACAAGGTGGTATTGCTGTTTTTTGTACTGTTTTGTTTTTAATTTAAATATTGGAAATCTAAGGCAGTTGTATTACCTTTGTTAAATGTTGTTAAAAATAATTTTGTATTCAGGTTTAATTTTGCTTGTTCAATGGCAACTTATTTTCAAAGACCTTGAAAATACAATAATATAGCATTATCTGACCTTCAGAGTATTGAAAAGTGTATGAATTTATGCCCTGTTAAGATGTGACTGAAAAATCATATTAGACATGTCAATGAAAAATAGATTTTCGTAAATATACACAAACCAGAGCCCTGGGCATATTTTTAGGAAGCTTAAAAATCCATCTTTTTTTAAGAAAGCAGGATTCTCCCTCCTGATTATTACTTTTTTTGTCCTATTCCTTTTCTTTGTGACAAGTTTTACATTTTTTTATGTTTTTATTAACTTCTGTGAAGTTGTTTACTCTGAAAATTGTACTGGAATATTTTAAGCCAAGCTGATCTTTCACCAGGTGTACTGCATGTAAGGGCTTTTCCTGCTAGCAAAATGCTTAAAGAGGATCATGTTACTGGTCGTCTGAGTTGTTATTTTACAAAATCACAGCTATGTGGTCGGGTAAGATTTTGATAACTGTTTTGTGCACGTTTCTGAGGGGTGGGGGTTGGCATTTCCCTGAGGGTTTCTGATTAGACTAAGTAAATATTGGTGTTTGATATCTCTCCTAAAGAAACCTGTCCATGAAATAATTATGTTGTAAATATACCTGAAAATCCAAGGGTTAGTTTTGATATTCTGATGTCAGTATGGAAGATCTTACACATCTATTTAATGCTCAAATGTAAAGGAATGTATGTAGAAGAACAGTCAAGTAGTCTTTTCCTAGTTTCCTTTGGCTGTTGCTGTACCTTCCTATATAGCCAGTGCCACCTCATAGCTAGGATTAGACTGGTATGTTGTTTCACTTGCAACTCTCAAAGTGAACAGATACAAGAACCAGACCACCTTTGTCACCTTAACTTATTTCCTGTTGATGTTAACTTTAACTTAGAATGTTAGACATAAATATGATTGTTGTATATTTTATACCTAGACCATTCTGTAAATATGAATTTATATTACTTTTGAAATGCTTCTGAGATAATATTATTTGCTGTACAATGTAATTCCAAAATAGATATGCAAACAAGTATGTCTCTTTCACGGATATTTAAACCAGTGAGATCTTCCATGTTGAAGGTGATGTAATTTTTTTAAAAAGATTTTTAAATTTTAAATTGCTATTTTGTTACAAAAATAGAGAAAATATAAAAGTTTGAGAAGTCCTTATTTGCCCTCAGGGAAAGAGCCCTCTGTGCACCAGAACTCCACAGAACATCTTCAGCATGATCTGAGGGTGAATATATACTACATAAATTGATTGTGTATTTACCTTAACTTTTTAATTTTAAAATTGCAGTTTTAAAAACTTGGTTGTGCTCTGCTGGAGGGGGGATTGGGATAAGCTGCTTACACACATTTGCCTGTTTGTCCAGTGAAATTACATAAGCCTAACATATTCCTGCCAACCTTATTGGCGTATTTAAGAACAAACGTATTTATATACTCTTGTCTGCAGCAGGAGGTCCCATGATTATAACAGTTCACTAGGATGACCATACACTTCATATGGAAAGTTGGCTCTTAGATGAGGCTAGGGTTTTTTTGTTGTTATTGAATTTTTAATATATAGAATGACAGGCAAAAGAATTATTTAGGGGATTTAATAGCATGCCAGCTTTGTCTTACAGTTTTAACACTGATTGTGTGATTTTTTTTTATTATTATTTTATTTTTTTTGCCATGAAACTATGCCCTCCGGTGCCCTGAGAAGTAGAAGCTACAGGTGGGAACCTAATTCTGGCTTTCTTTGAAGTTTCATCCCTTGACCCTAAACGAGCAAGTATGTATTCATTTATCTAGTTGCAAATCAGGTGCCTTTGGGCTATGGAAGGGCTTACTTTCTGACACTGACATAGTGACTAATCTTCATGCATAATAGCAGTGATTCCCAGTGATTTTTTGGGCTAATTTACTTTGCTGTCAGAAAAAGGCCCATAGCAGATTGGGGAGAAGAGATTGGCTCTTTAGCTTTGCTTGGGCAAGCATTTTGGATTGTTTATTTTTATTTTTCCCCCACTAGGGGTACAGCAGGGATTTCACATGCAAGAGATACAGGAATTATTAGTATCTAAGTTAATTGTGTTGCCTCACTACCTGGATTCATTCCTTGTTTTGCCTCATTTCCTACATAGGTCTTAATAGAGACTAATGCTTGTGCTGGGAGAATGCTTGTGTGAGAAAGTAACTATCTGTACAATCTTAACATATAATTTATAGCAGAGTGATTACCCTGCTACTGATATTTCGTTCCTGTAAACAGGTGACAAGAGATGAATCTTACTGTTTATGCAGATTTTGCATTGTAGAATGTATACTAGACCCTTCAAAGGAAAGGTTAGACTCTTTGCAAAGCAAACTGGCGTTGGTTCTTGGTAGTCTAGTGCAGGGACACTAAGTTTGACACTTAAAGGCAGTTGTATGCAGCTGATTGTGTTAAATAAGCTCTTACTTGCTCTTTGTAGAAATCTAATTTGGAAGGTTTTAGTGCTTTGATAACACGACTGAAATTTTAATTTATCCTGTACTCAAGAGCTGAATGCTGTTCTTGTATAATAGTGTACTAGGCTGGATGAGGTACAAAATAAATAATGCACAGTGGTCAGAAAGAGCTGAGGAAGAAATGCTTAAAAATAACTTTTATCTAAACTCAGAATAGTTTCAAACATTGCTTTTGTTTTGCTTTTTTTTTAAAGCACAATTTGTCAAGTTGTACCTGTTGCTGTATGTGAACACTGTATGCCAGCAGCTCCTTGATTATATTTGTGAACAGATTTTTCATTATTACTAGACTGTTACTAAAGGAAGATGTTGAATTTGTAACAAAATGAGAAATGATTCAATTTATCTATACTATGTAAAAATCCATTCTTTGTAGTTTAATCCCTTTTGTTAGGAAATTCCCTCTTATTGAGGGACCTCTTCTGCAAGCAGAACACAATAAATGTGCTTTTTAAATGACCCAATTTTTCCAGTATAAATGAACAGCTGACTTTGGCAGTAGTTGTTACTGTGTATCTCTTTGCTGGCAAGGGAGCACAAGAAAAAAGAAAGTGTCAGTGACCTAAAATGAATCCGAAGGATCAAAATTCCCCATACCCAAATATAAAACTGTACCCCGTTATTTGAGGGAAAAAAAGTTTATGGAAGCTTTTAATCAAGAGTCTGCTGTAAAAGTTGAAATAAATCACAGCCTGGCTGCATTTATTACTGCCAAAAGCCAAGGTCATTTGCACATAGCCCATCAGTTTCTCCAGAGTAGATCTCAGTTAATCCAAGGCATGGAAATGCATGCATTTTCTTAGCTGGGCAAACAAGTACATTTTACGGTAGTTGTGATACAACACATGTGGCTTTTATTTGTACTGCACATACCCACTGTACAGCCACTCAGAAGTATTGTGGTTAGCTTGCAGCATCTGCTGTCCGCATTTATACTGTTTACTGCGTATTCTTTTCCCTGGAAGTTTTAAAGAAAATTTTTTTTCTTGTTGCATTGATTACATTTTATAAATTTGCTTAGCTGGAAAGTTTGGGAAAAGAGGCCTGTTTGTCAATTGTACAACCGATTGTGAAGCTCTAGTGTGAATATTTTTACGTCTGTATTAGACATTTTCTTTGCAAATCTATTGTTCGATTGAAATGTAAATGAAATAAAAGATGGTGTACACCCATCATGTATAAAGCAGGCACCATCGCTACGATGGATTTAATGCTCATTTTTATGGCGCATTCTCAGCTTCTATTTAAAACTATAATTTAAAAAAAAATCTGTAAAATGAAAGGGGGGAATATATGGGGGAATAAATTCTATTCCGTTTATTTCGGTTTTGGATTCCCAGGTCGTGATGTTTCCCTTTGTGTTAGACGTAGGCGGCCGGGCCGGGGCGGGCGCCGTGTGGCGACGCCGCCCCGCGGGTGAATACTGTGCGTGTTTGCTGTAGCACTGAAGTGAAGAGGTATTAGCTTTTTTTGGCTGGTCACAGAGTAGAGCATCATGGTTTTTCAGTGTTTGAGAGAATCGATGGAAGAAGTTTGCAGTATTTGACATGTATTTGCATGCACGAATAAAATTATTTGTCCACCTTAACCGCCTGTGGTGCGTTCAACCCTCTCCGCCGCCAACGGCTGCCCGCGGCTGCCGGGGGGAACCATTCGTGGGGAGGGGGAGGAGCTAGCAGCGGGGCTGGGTTGTTGGTTCAGTGGCCGGGGGGAGGGCTACGCACACGTGCCCCCCACCCCCYCGCCGTGGTTGCGCCCGCAGCGCCGCGCGGTGGCGCCCGCGGCCGGCGCCATTTCGCGACGGTGAGTGGARGGGGGCGGGGCGGGAGCTTCCTGCGGGCTGCGCCCTCCCTTCCCGCCCTGCCCTGCGCGGCGGCCCGGAAGGCGGCGGCGGCGGGCGGGTGAGTAGCGGGGCGGGAGCGGCGGCCGGGGACGGGGCCGGGATGGGGCGGGCGGGAGGCGCCTCAGCGCCGCGGCCCAGCTCCGGGGGCGCTGGGCGGTGTCGGCGGCCGGCCGGTACCGGCGGGGGGGCSCCTGAGCGGCCGTCTGCGCTGGTCGCTGCGCGTTTTCTGCCGGCCTGGGCCGTGTGGCAGCGGGTTGTGACGGGAGGTGTCTCCGGTACGTGAAATCACGGCGCCCTGCAGCGCTCTGAGACGTAGCCTCGGTAATCCCGTGCCGCTGCCTGTTACCCCGAGCCATCTGGCTGTCCCCTCGATAATCCGAGTAATCTGCTTTCCACTCCTGCTAATGGTTGGCAGAAAAAAACGGGGAAGTCCTGCTTTATCCTCAGGGTGCTCTGCGTGCCTCTGTGAAATGCGTGTTAACGGGGCTTGTAGGCTCCTGCAGGGTTTAAGTGCGAGCCCAAATCAGCTGGCGGTCATCTTACTTTTTTTTCTTTTTCATTTCAAATACTTTTTTTTTTTTCTGGACCCTTTAGAGGTAGTTTATGGATTGCAGGTGAAGAGCCACATATCTGACCTTAGYGGTACTCCTTTTCTACAGCCTCCCTTACCTCAAGAAGGGAAAATAATTCTCACCCTGATGAGGCTGATGAACATGTGAGATCTGCTCTTCCAGAGGATTGTGGTGGAAGGAGCCGGTGGAGAGAGATCCCCGAACCCTTTAAGGGCTTCTGTGGTTGTTCGGCTTTTCATCACTGGGAAACATTGGACGTTTCTGCTCTCCTGATGCGAGAGGCTTTTAAAGTCTGTAAGTGCTGATACTGCCGATTACCTTCAGAGCATGCACTGGGACTCGGTTGCTGTCGGTCTGTTTCACAGATGATACTTGAATAAGGAAAATACATAGGGCAGAAGCGAGCATCTTGTGATTAGTTTATTGGTRTGTCAGTGTCTAACTTGCGATGTTGTCCACGCAAATACTGCTGATTTCTGTGAAGATGTCCGACGTAGGCCGTAGACAGATGAAAGGAACATAGATGTAAAGTTCTTTCTTTTCATATGTTGTTTCTAAGCCTGCAGGTGATATTCATTAAATTGTAGCAATGTCTGTATGAAGCATTCATATGCTGTGTCTCAGTATTTGAAGGTGTTTTCTGTGTTTGAGCGTGATCTTTTATTAAAAACAGCAAACAGCTGCACTTCTTTTAACTTCTTTTCTCTTGCATGTGTTTTATTTTTTAAATGTGCAAACAGAGTTTTCACAATAGCTTTTGTGAGAACCTCTGACAATTTTGAAGTTGGCTATAATCTGATTTTTTTTCTTCCAGGTTTTGTTAGAAGCTTATTTCTGAAAGAATAAAAAGGAATAAAGGTCAGAACATTTTAATTTAATTGATTGCATTGATTGTTGTTAAAATAATGCAAATAATACTGGAAACTGAAATTTACATAACTGGGGAAGTCAGCCTGGCAGAGTGGTGTGAGAGAGGCTGCTGAGACTTTTGAATTGTTGTTTGGAAAACTCATTCCCGGTGGAAAAAAATATTTCCATGTATGCTAAAGTGTATTTTAGTGCAGAAACAACTTTTATAGTGGTGAGTTTTTCAGTAGTGAACCTTAAAACAGAATTTTATTTGTACAGTTCTTAGTTTCTTAACCTAAGTATATTTGAARGTACAACTAAACAACAGTGTGGATGGTCAATTTCTTTGAGAATTAATGTTTGATAATGGACCATAAACTGTTCTTCTGTAGCCAAAAAAAAAAAAAAAAAAGCTCTCGTGAAATAAAGGACTAACTATCACCACACATTTAAAATTGTGTCACTTGTCGCATATATGAAGAAGAGAGACATTGTCTGTTTTGTTAATTTATTTTTTTAGAACACMATGACTACTTTAGATGATAAACTGCTTGGTGAGAAGCTCCAGTATTATTACAGCAGTAGTGAGGGTGAGGATGAAGACAGTGAGAAAGAAGACAAAGATGGGGAGAGCATCCTTCCTGAAAGTGTTGGAGAAGTAGAGCTTAGCAGTGATGGCAGTGCCATCAATACAGGTACTGTCAGGTCAAATTAATTGTTCTAAAAATATGTTATTTGTTGTAATATTCATGTTGTTTTCTATAATCTCTTTTTTTGTAATAAACATCCTATTTTCATCTATATTTGAGCCAGAGATTAATCATTTCTTGGCTGTAGTCTAACCTTATTTTTAAAATCCTGTTCTTTGTTTGACTTCTCTGAGGGATTTCAGCTCTGCATCTGAAAGAGTTAGCTTTGCGTACTAAACAGATTCAGTGGAGCTGGGACACAGCTGACAAACTATAAAAATCTTTYCTGTAAGCCAGACAGTTAACTACCAACAGTCCTAATGTAACAGATGTAGGTGCTGAAAGAGTAGGAGTTGACAGAAGGTGGCCAGATGGCATTTTCTGTTGCGATAGTTAGAGTCGCAGTACTGGACTATATGGACCGTTAGTGTGATCTAGAGGGCATCTCTTAAGTTTTTATGACATGATGACCATCTGTATATTATGGTTTCTCTAAGAGTGATGAAAAATCTTCCTGCATGTGTTCCATCTTTTACTTGGGAAGAGTTATAGTACTATAACTGGCACATCTTAAGAGGACTTGAAAAAGTAACTCTTTCTACTGGGCCCCAGCAGCAAGGTAATAGCAAGGTGAAATCTGTAAGAACCATCATAGAATTAATTTCTGTACAGGAGCATAGACAAACTTAATTCACAGATGATTCCTCATCATATGATTTTGTTCTTATGAAAAGTCATGCTAGCAACAGGGGAGTTCTTGCTTGCCAGTGGTTCTATTTCTAGAGCACAAATCTTTAGAACAGCCGTTGGGACATATATGAGAGTAGCCCAGTTAGATAAGCTTTAATTTTACACAGACAAGAAAACAGATAGTAGTTCAAGGACTTTTAAATGCCAAGTTATTCCTTTTTGTTTTGTTTTGCTACAACATTTTGTACAGYACACAAAAAGTTTATGAGGAGGCCAGTGTTTTACTGATGACTAACATTTTAAACAGCAGATATAATTTTGTTACTCTTTTGTACTAAGTACCTGTGTATTTCATTTCAGGTCCAAARGGAGTCATCAATGATTGGCGAAGATTTAAACAATTGGAGACAGAACAGCGACAGGAGCAGCGCAGAGAAATGGAACGACTCATAAAAAAGTTATCTATGACATGTAGATCTCACTTGGATGAAGAAGCTGATAAGCAGAAGCAGAAGGAGCTTCAGGAAAAAATAAATGGAAAGGTAACATGGCACAAAGATGCCACTTGAATGTTTAACATTTTTTTGTTTCGTGATTTGCATATGTGAAGTATGATTTGCATGCATATGGAGATAGGAATCCTTGTTCTGTCAGGAGATAATATATTATCTTTTTCGAGTGAATGGGAACATAGTATAAGAGGTACATTATTTGCTAAGTGTTGTCAAGTTTAATTATTTCACATCTGAGTGATGTTTTAGGGACACTATGTTTGCCCATATTAAGAGATGCCTGATTACTGAAGAAGTCCAAATACTTTTCCTATATCTCTCATATCTCTATCAAGTAAGTCAAACTTCTGGAAGTTACACAGCAAACCTCTCAGATTATGGTTGCATGAAACATGAATTCAGGAGTCCTTACTGATTTCAGTATGTAGTAAGTAGATGTTGAGAATTTAGCTTTGCTGTCAGAATGACTTTACACTCCAGAGAGATTGTTGGAAACAGTGAAAGATTTTAATCACCTTGACTATATAACTAACTCTTACAGTTCTAGTCAGAAGTTGTGAATTTGGCACATGATRTACCTTGTTTTCAGATGGCAAAAGTTGGCCACACTGTCCTGTAACTTGAGTGAAGCAGGTGAACAGATATGAAATGCATAAAATCCCGTTAACTTTAGTTCTACAGACAATATTGTGCGTTTGTTTTGCCAAAAAATTGATTAATGAGAAATTAAATGAAAAAGTTGATGTAAAACAAGCTAGCTGTTTGACAGTTTGGGCTTACATCAGGCACAGTATCCAAACCAATGCTGATAGCTTAGTGAAATCACACAGCCACCATTAACCTGGATTAAAGTGAGAGTACTTGCGTTATTAGTGCAGCCTGTAGAAACTAGAATACCCAGGGCTGAAATCACGGTTCCCACTGGATTTGGTTTGTGATTGGATCAAAATGGAATGTAATATATAGAGGGTGCTCCAGCCTTCATGGGCTGTACTTTTCTGTTATTAAAGATGAGTGACCCACATTAATCCTCTTGATTTAAATTCTGATTATGTAAGTGACCCATACAGCAATGCAGATCTTTTCTTTTCTTTCCTTTTCTTTTCTTTATCACGTATCTTTGTATGCATTTTTAGATGACATTGCAAGAATATAACATGATTCACAATGATGAAGATGATGAGGAATTTTTACAGCGATACAGGAAACAGCGAATGGAAGAGATGAGACAGCAGTTATACAGTGGGCAGCAATTTAAACAGGTTTTTGAGATTACCAGTGGGGAAGCATTTTTGGACACGGTTGATAAAGAACATAAGAGCACACTGATCATGATCCATATTTATGAAGATGATATCCCTGGTACTGAGTCTCTGAACGGCTGTATGATCTGCCTGGCTGCTGAGTATCCAACAGTTAAATTTTGCCGAGTAAAAAGTTCGCTCATTGGTGCCAGCACTCGCTTTACTAATAACGCTCTGCCAGCTTTGCTGATCTATAAGGCAGGTGAGCTCATTGGCAATTTTGTGCGAATCACTGACCAGCTTGGGGAAGATTTTTTTGCTGTAGATCTGGAAGCTTTTTTGCAGGAGTGTGGTCTGCTTCCAGAAAAAGACCTAGTGCTTCTGACTTCTATACGTAATCCATCTGCGTGTTACAGTGAAGACAGCGATCTGGAAATAGACTGAATCAATTATACCAAGGGGCCAGTAGGTTTAGCAGTACTGTGGGTTGCTCTTGTGTTAGAGATTGTTCTCTCTTTTTCTTTGTGTTGATATGTTATTCTTCTCCTCCATGCACTTTGACTTTTGCTCATTAAAACTTTGTTAAGGATAACGTAAGGCATTCCTAACATTTTCCTAAATTAATTTAATAAAGTGTGCACTAAAACTGTCTAGCTTTTATGCAATTCAAATGTATTTTACTAAATGTGAAGTTATAATTCAGCAAATGTAGTGAATTGTGTATTATGTTGTCCTCTCCATTCTCCAGATCCCTAGATTTTTCTAAGCATTTTTATCTCAGATTGGCTATGTRTGGTCAGTCTCCTTAAGGTTTAGTGAAGCAGCATATGTGAATACCAGTTGAGATCAAGATGTGGTACCTACTGACTAAGACAAGAATTAAGACCACAAATTTAGTAGTTCTTAAGCATTCAAGCTTAACTACTTGCTGAACTACTGCCAGTAAGTTAAGAGTACAAGATCCCATCTTCCATTCCTTGATTTTGTAGACYCCTTCTTGGCAGCACTGTTATAGCTGTTGTTATTGTTCATTTCTCACTTACAAATAACCAGAGCTCCTGACATCCTGAAAATTACTTTTTGGTTGGAGAGTTTTTGTCTTTCCTTTGTCTTGCCCAAGACTTAAATRAGGAAAATCTTTCTTCAGTTACAGTTCTTAATACATTCTTGGGCTTTTAAAATACCCACCCTTAGAGTTCGTAGTACGTACCCAAACAGAAAATTATTTTTGCTTCTTAAGAGGGGGAGACCATCTCTAAAAGCAGTCTGTAAAGAGCTCTAACGTGTGTGCTGAATAGCATCAAGGAGAATTTTGTTGGCAAACTGGTGAATTGGGACCTGATAGCATCAGAATATCACATATTTGTAATATTCTCTAAAACTATTAAGTCAGTGCTAAAATTCATTTTTGTCTGCCTTCATATTATCTGCTTCAGGTGAGTTGAGATGTATTTTGAATATTAATAACCTCCTGGACCTGACAGATAACTGAAAGGCTTTGTGGGGAATCAGCCTTGAGCCAGTAAATAGACTGGATCACTAATACAGGAGTTCAGTAGCGGGCCCCTTTTTTCACAGCTGATGCCTTGTTTGAAGCTCGGTATCTAGTTCCTGCACAGAATATTCATCTGGATCAAAAATGTCATTATCCTGTTTTTCTCTGGTGCCAGCTCTTTGGGAGTCTATTTTTGTGCAGTACATCAGTGGAGTTCACTAAACACAGAAAAAAATCTTGTAGGGTGGGAGTGAAACCTCTGAGGAGATCTTGCAGTTTTTTCCTCTGTCTTTTGTTACAAAGAACAAAAGCCGTTTTAAAAGCATCCCCACTGCTGTTTTAGTTGCCCAGCAACCTGGGTCCAAAAGTTCTCATCTTTCCCCAAAACAGGGTGGCTCCCACTTCAGGAAACAGAAAAAAGGCATGTAGCATTGGCTGAGCCCGTTTGTTTCTTCATGATCATGGCTGCTGAATGCTACAGCTGTAAATTATGCTTCCCTCCTGCAGCATCTTTGTCATAATCATTTGTCATTGATCGCACCTTTGTTAAAGCGTTTTTGTTTGTGCTCTACTTACTTCATAAATCAGATCATAGTATAGGGAAGTAAGTTTCAGGATTCCTAATATATTATAGTTCCCTCTGCTTCCACCAAATCTTGTACTACACCGATGTAAGATATCCTGAGTAGCATTAGAAACCATTAGCAATTTATAGTGAATATGTACATTAAAACCTACGATGATGCTGAGCGAGACAAAGGCTTTACAGGTCAGATTATGGTGTGGCTGATTTAGAGTACCTAGCACAAATGAGCATGTGGAATATATGCACTTCATACTTAGCTATTACCGAGTTCTGTCTCTTACATATTTAAACTGTTAATACAACATGTTTACTTTCTCTTGCATTACTTACTTTGCTTGCTATTTTTTAATTTTGAGAAACTATAGACTATAGTTACCTAAATATGTTACCCAATTTAATGTCATGTCTAATGATTAAACTTAATTGCAAGTTTTGTGTAAGGCACTTGGGAACACTGGGAAGAAATGGAAATGTCTATGTAAGCATTAGATTCATAGTAAGACTATATCTTAGGATAGAAAAGGAAGAGTTGCCTYTAATTATATCTATTTGAACTGTGTTTTAAAAAGTAGTATAAGCATGAAGGTAACTTGTAATTAAAAATTATTGTATTGACACAAGTTGTAGCTATTTTAAGGAAACTGGAAGAAAACCAGACTTTAAATGTTCTAAGAGATTATTTCTTTCCATCTCAGAATTGCAGAAAAGAGCATGAAAGTTAAATGAAATTAAATCATTGAGCATGGGTATCAGCATTTTTAAGGGAAAAAAAATCAAAGTAGCTGTAATTCATATTCAGGCTGAGGTACAGTGTAGTCTGCTGTGCAGACAGGGTGCATATTAGCATCATAATAAAACCTGACTTGGAGGAGGGCGAGTGGGGAGAGCTGACTGCTTGAATTGCTTTGAAGTTTTATGTCTATAAAGTGCTTTTTTCCCTGCATGGTTGCAAAGCTGTAATAGAATCAAAACCTCTCCTGCTGCTCTGTGTCATCTGTGTCAGGTGGCCTGCAGCAAGGTGACCCCCTGGTTATTAATATATGATGCTAAGGTGTACAGTAGATGTTTGACAGGGCCAATAGCCAAAAAAAATAAAGGAGGGGGGAGGGAAGAACATCCAAATTCAATTAATCATTGATCTGGAAGAACATAATAAGCAGAAGGGAGAGAAGGTAGAGCGAAGATGTGTTACGATGCTGTTTCTCTCAACACAGCACAGAYGCGAGGAGTTGTTGCAGGTCTGCCGTGGCGAAGCATCACTGCCCATGCTGGGCAGAGCTGCTGTTGCTTTTGTCTGTGAGTGAAGTTAAATTCTTCCAAACTGACCAACTAGTAATTGTGCCCTAAGGAAAAGCAGAATTCTTAACGTGCATTAAAAAATACAATAAAAATAATTTTAGGATAAGTTAGTTATGAGTTTGTTAGTGTCTGATCCCTACTCAGTCAGTACAAATGAAAACTACAACTCTTAGTAAGGTTGTGTCTGTACATGTGGTGGTCAAAGGGCTAAAGTCTGCTTTATTTGTCTAATTTAAGRTGTAGTCTGATGAGTGGATTATGAATTAGGTTATATCTATAATGTGTATGAGGACTGAAATKAAATTGTATGAACACCTGCATAAAATAAAACTGTTCTGAAACATCCAGCTTGGCACAGAGAGAGTTGGGTTTTCAGTTCGATTCAGGTGTCTTCCCCAAAGCTGTTTTATTCTGTTGCTGTCAAAATGTCATTTAAACTGATGCATTCCGAAATGGCTTGGTTTTGAATAAAGGTTGCTTTTCAGTTTTGTGAAAGATGTTTCTTCTAGCTTTTCTGGCACGGAGGCTTCCCTAGCACCTGACACTGCTCTTCGCAGAACCCCGCTGGCCTGCGGTAGCGCTTGCTCGGTCCTGTGAAGGGCTCTGCTACGGCAGCAGCCGTCAATCGCGATTACTGAAGTGTCTTGTGTGCTCAAATATTTTGTCCCTAGTGCCGGACCTTACACTGACTCGACCTGGAAGCGTTCTGCATGCTGGCAGGCAGGAGCTGAAGCTCGGAAAGGTGATTTGCCTGGACTTTTTCCCTRGTGGTTAAGCAGCAGCTCACGGAGCTTCCCCAGAAGGGGTTTCTGTCTGCTGGGAAGCCCCAGCCTTGGTTGGGTGGTTGCGGCAGCCTTGGCTTGGTGGTGCAGCAGTGGAGCCCGCCCTGCTTTCTCCTGCACGTGGATCTACCAGGGTCCCAGGCAGCAAACGGTAAGAAGGAGCACCCAGAGGCAGCGCTGGGGTCTGAAGCTGGACCAGTATCAGYATGCGAGTTCCTGTGCCTCAGTGTCTCAGCTGTTCCTTGTCCCACTCCCTCCCGGGCGACAGTGAGACCGGCAGGCACATGCTGACACTGGTCTGAGATACAAACAGCGCTTGTGAAAAGCCAGGGCAGCCCGCAGGCTTGGTGCAAAGCTACCCTGGAGTCAGCCGCCTTTTCCCGTTCTGTGCAGAGCTATGCAAGGACTGTTCAGGTTTAGCTGTATTGCTGATGCATTTCTGCCCAGGTCTAAAGGCTACAAACTGAGGCAGACTTCTTAAATCCAGTAGTTCCAACAGGACAMGGGAGCTTAAAAAGAGCAGCTGCTCCTGGAAAATAAGGAGGATGGGCAGACGGTATTAGATTTTAATGCTTTAAGTCATTTACACTAATTTGTGTATCTAAAATACAACAATGACTTAATGCAGAAGAGCCTAATTAAGATGTGAACAAGATTTCTTCCTGCTGAGATGTTAGAAGGAAACAAYCTGACTCGTCAGATGTTCCATGTGACAGGGTCTCTCATCAAAGACAGCCCCAGCTTGGCCATTTGGGTAAGTTCAGGAGATCTTCCTGGTTCCTTCTGCATGTCAGACCCTTCCCCCTTACTGCTGGCAGGTAACAGCGCCCTGCGTGTTCAGCCCTGCGGGTGGCCTTGGCCGCGGCCTGGTGGGACTTGCGGGACGCACCCTGCTCATCAAGAAGATGCTCGTACTAAATCTGAGTCGTCTCTGTGTCTGATTCTCATCTGCAAGAAACACTATAAACAGGAGTTGAAAGAACGCTTGTCAGGTAGGATCCACTGCTTTTAGGAAGTGCCTTATTTTTGAAAAAGCGATCCCCTGCGAAGGCGGCCCGTGGCAGAGTGGGACACCCGCGGTGGGGTGCAGCGAGCCGAGCTGGGCTGAGCTGGTGGTTCAGCCAGGCGCTGAAGGACGCGCAGGCTGGAGCAGCGCCGTGGCAGGGGCTGCTGGGCTGCTGCGGTGGCGATCCCCGCGTGCGAAATCGCCGCCGCGGGTCCCCAGGCATCTTGTGGATGTGCGAGCTGCCGCCGGGCGGGCGGCAGCTTGGTGGGCGCAGCACGTGGGGGCCACGACCCACCGGCTCCCCCAGGGGAAAAGCAAGGCGTTGGGGGCGAGGGGCAGGAGCCACGGGGTGCGGAAGGACCGTGGATGTTTTCACCCCTCACCGGAGCCAACCAGACCCCAAGCAGCGAGCGGAGGGGACCGCGGGTGCCGCAACCCTCCGTGCACCGCTGCACGGCCAGCGGTGGTGGCACCACCAGGCRAGGCAGAACCAGGCGAGCAGGAGGCAGAGGATCTCCTCCCCGTGCCTCCGCGGGAGCCAGAGCCCCTCTGCCTCCATCCCAGCTACAGGGAAGCCCAAACTCAGGCGGCACCCGGGGGTGGGGGTGGGGGGGAACGGCCCCATTTCGGACGGGGCGAGGAGGGAGACAGCACTTGCCCCTCCAAAACACCTTCCCAGGAAGAGAAATTCATGTACGGATAGATTTTATGTGATAGAAATACACAACGTTGCACGTGAGCACTGTGTTTTCAGCATCTGCAGCGTTAGGATACAAACGGGGGTGGCCGGAGGGAGGCTGGCRGCGAGGCAGCGGAGCCGGCCAAGGGGGCCGGGGCTCGCAGACCCCCTTCGGCGGCGCTCCTCGCCGGGGGTCGCCCCCTTTGCTGCTTCAGCAGTGGATTCATTTCTGACCGTCTGCAGCGCCAGCGAGCGCGGCCCGCACCGGCTGCCCCCGCGCTGCGCCGTATCCCGGCTGCGGTCGCTGGCTTTCACCGACGACTTGTTCTCCACCAGCTTCTGCTTCCTTCTGGCTGCGCTGCCTGGTCATGGGGCCTGGCTCTGGCGAGTGAAAGCCTGAAAACTTGCTGGATGAAACGAGAGCAGCTTAAGCAAAAATCACTGTTTTAAATGCCCATTTTCCTGGAGGTGAGCTGTGACCTTCTTGGGACCGTGGCCAGTGGCACCGGCTGSCAGCGATCACGTCGTGTTGGCACAGGATCAAGGCGCTTGCATCGGCCCGCGGCGCCTCGGGGACGCGACCCAAGGGGCTACGGCTGCAGCGAAGGCTAAGGACCGTGGGACGGAGGGCAGAGGCCGCTGTTCGCGTTTGCGCAGAGGTTGGAGCAGCCCGTTGGGAGCCAGAGCTGCTCGGGGGCCGGGGAGCGCTCGGGGAGAGCTCCAGACGCCGGACCCCGGTCCCGAGAGCGGCCGTCTGGGAGGTGCCGCTTCGAGTCTCCCGCCGGTCTCCTGCTGCGGATACGTTGCTTACGTCCTTGTTCTGGCCCGGTTTCGGATGCTTTCCCCCCCCCCGGTGCGACGGGGACGCCGCTTCTCCGYGGCCGTGCAAACGGGAGCGTTTGAAACCCGCGCGGCTGAGCAGGCCGGGGGGCGGCGAGACGGCCTGGGATGGGCCGAGGAGCAACGCGGCGGCGCGGGCTCCTTCCTGCAGCTCGGCCAGCGCTCGCCTCGGCCGCCCGCTCGCCGCCTCTGCGCGCTGGCACGCGCTCGCCGGCCGCGCGAGACGAGGACGAGGACGAGGACGAGGAGGAGGCTGGTGGGGAAACCACCGTGTCCGACGTGGGGAAAGCGCCCGCAGTGCGCGCTTCCGGGCTCTTCACGCGCTGAGAGCGGTGGCGGTCGCAGGGGGACGGAGCAGGGGATTCAGAGCGCCCCAGGAACCTGGGAGTCCTCCGAACAGCCCCAAAGCTGCATAGCGCGAGGTATTTGCTAGCAGAAGCCCATCTACTGAGGGACAGGTCRTGGTAGCTATAATTTTTAAGGCACTTTGGCTTTTCCCAGAACTAGAACCAGCTTTTCCCTCCCAGTGCTCCAGCAATGTTGTGGAGAAAGCCCAGAGCTGTGCGATCTTCTGTCCTGCTGGTGTTTGGTAGAGGGAGTTGCAGGTGTCTCTCCTTCCCCACCGCTCTCTGCAAGAGTGAACAAGACATCTAGGGCCAGGCTGAGCGTTCGTCCCACCCTGGGCCCTGGGGGAGGATGGTCTCTACCTGTGCAGGGCTGTCATGGCGCTAGAGCTCCGTAGATGGTCCACCGCCTTGGTGTCTCCTAGTTGCTCCTGGTTCCACGGAGTCCGGCACACGAAARGACACGTATGGGCACTTCTTCGCATTGAGGCACACGAGTTTCTTGAGCGACGCTGTCTTAACTATCTCAAAGCCCGTTGCTCCGCCGAATGTGCTGGGTTTCCAGTACTCGGGGGAGCAGATGGGGTTTCCGAGAAGCCCCTTCAGGGAAAACGGAGCTCCAATCTCCACCATGCTTTCCCCAAAAATTGAGTTGGGCTGGGGTTTCTCAAGCAGCAAGCCCACATAAAACTCCAGGGCATCAATGTCTCCATAGAGCTCTTCCAGCTCTGCTGCCTTCTCTTCCTCTCCTGCATCAAGTGAACATCAGAGTGCGTTATAAGGGGACCACCCTGCAGCAAGGGCTGGCCTTGCTCGAGGTAACGGGGCCGTGGCAGCTCCCGTACCCACGCACCGGGGCAGCGCGCAGCCTCCCCGGGCGCTCGGTGCAGGGTGAGTGCTTGCATGGAGGGAAGCAGCAGCTCAGTGGCCACGAAGCCAAGCTCAGGCCGGTGGCGGCAGAGCGTGCCGGCAGCAGCCGTGCCGTCCTACCTGTTAGCTCCTGAAAGGACGCGTAGGGCTTCATGCCAAACCTCTTGCGGTACTCGTTGAAGGGCTGCAGCCTCAGCTGCCGGGACTCCTCGATAACCCCCACCGCCACTTTCAGGACGTTGGYGTTGATGGTTTGCCCTCCGCTGACCTGCAGGGCGAGAGCGCGCAGAGCGGCGCGCGTGGTCACCGCGGGCAGCGCGAGGAGGAGGAATCGCRGGACGGTGCCAAGAACGGGAACGTCAGCGTAGGCGCACGGAAAAAAGCCTCCATGCGATGGCAGCAAAGATCGGCGCCAGGCGCGGCGCTTCCCCGCGCGGGCTGCCGGCCCGGCCCGGCCCGAGACGCGCTCCGGTCCGCCCGCGCCCGCCGGCTCCCGAATCCACCGGAGCGCCTACGGCGCGTCCCAAGGCCCAGCCTGGCTACGCTGCTCGCGGGGAGGCGGCGCGGCGCTGGGAGCCGCCAGGCCGGTGTCTGAACGCGGCGCTCGGTGACGGGCTGAGCGTCCCCAGACAAGGTGCCGCTGGGAGGAGCGTGGACCGCGGGCGATGCCTGGGAGCAGAGCTTTGCCCGGGGGGAGGAGAGGAACCCAACGCTCCGCCGCTTGCCCCGCAGGCCCCAGAGCTTGCCACCCCCCGCCGGGCAGCGGAGCAACCCGGGCGCTCACGGCGTCGCCGCCAGCCACGCGCGATCCTCAGCGTCCCACCGCACCCACCACCGAGGGCAACAGGCCAGGCCAGCCCGGAGGAGAGAGCGAGACCTTACCCTGCCTGCAGTCTGCTTGGAGAAGGACTCCACCAAGGCCTCCACGCCATAGTCCGTGAGCATGGAGGTGTTGTAGAGGAACTGCTCGTAGCTGTACTCTTCCCCCTGGATGACGAACGAGTCCGGCATCAGCCCGTGCCAGTGGTAGAGCTGGTTGAACTCCACAGCGATGCGATTGCGGTACTGGAACTGCACCCCGAAGAGCAGCTCGGGGTCGAACTTGAGGCTCAGGAAGTACCCGCTGAGGTGCTGCACGTACTCTTCAATGACTATCTTAATGGTCTCCCCTAGGCAGGGGGCAAGAGAAGCAGACGTGAGCCGGCAGCAGCAGGAGAAGGGCCCTCGGGCCGCTGCCCGCCCGCTGCTGTGCGCAGAGCGAGGCTCCCCAGGGCCCCCGAGGARCCCCTCGGCGCCCCGTACCACCCGGGAGCTTGCCGAGCGTTGGCTTGCTGAGCTGGCTGGGAACTTTTTACACGAATTATTTTTTCACCAGTCGAAAGGTTGGTTTGCCAAAACCAAAATCGCTCGTGAGAAAGCTGACCTTGATACGCTTCTTAGAGATTAAAAATGAGCAGTTTCCAGCACGGTGACATGGATCATTTCTGGATTGTGGTTGAAAATGGCATTTCACGAGATTATGGTAGCTTTATAGTAGATCATTATAATGAAATAATTCAAAATTATGAGTTAAACTTTTGGATTGGCCAAAGCCATTTTTTTTTGTTTAAAAATTTGCATATGTTCTGACAAGTGACCTGTATTAATGAAGGATCAGATTTGCTGTGAGCTACCCACAGCTTGGACAGCGTCTCTGTGCTGCCCCTGCTAACACTGTCACAACAAATCAGGGAGRCAGCTCCTCCGATGAGCTAATGTCAGCCCGCCCCTCGAGGTCAAATCCTGTACGCAACAGTTTTTGAGGACACGTAACCGGTGCCACTTAGGAAAGGCCATGCTAAGCAGCAGGAGTGTCACGATAATGCCACAAGGCCAAAGGGATGCCAGATAAGACTGCTTCGCACGGCGAAGTTCTGGGAAACAAGCTGAAGTTAAAATAAGCGACAGGCGGAACAGCAGGACATTGTGCCAGGCTGAGATACGATCTCCAGGAGGCCGCCAGAGGAACTCCTTCACAATGAAAGCGAGACTGGCCACCACCCTCGGACCGGAGACCTGCGCGCACGCCCGTCCTTGGGAGCCTGCCCAGCAAGGTGGGACGCCCGGCCGCAGCGCGGGTCCTCACCGATGAGGATGAGGCGAGCCGTCTGGAAGAGCTGCTCGTCGCTCCACGTCGGATGCTCCTGCTTCAGGATGTCGCAGACGCGGTTGTGCTCGCGGAGCCAGAGCGTGGCGTAGAGGCAGAGCCCCGGCAGGAGCCCGAACACCTCCTGCCCCATGGCCATCTGCTGCTCCTTCGGCATGGCGGGCGGGTAGACCATGTGAACGGGGGCATCAACAACCGTCGGGGGGTACACCTCGCCATCCACCACCTTGGGGAGACGAGAGCGGGATGGCACAAGGGGGACGAGGGGACAAAAGCCTGCACRGCCAGGACCTACCTCCGCACGCGCGGCGCTGCTGCTCTCCGGCGCGGCACTGACGGGGAAAAACACCCCCCTCTTGCAGCCCCCACCACGTGACGCTGCTGGCAAAGCACCTAGACCCAACAGCTCTCGTCTGAGCAACGCTTCAAACAAAACCAGCCGCGGGCCAGAGGCGGCCCTTCGGCACGCGCAGGGCCTGCGGGTACCTGGAACTTGAGCTTCCCGTCCCTGAAGAGTCGCAGCTGGTGCTGGCGCTGCAGGTTGTCCCCATACAGGTGCCCGAGGTCCACCTAGAGAAGCAGCCCGGCGTCGCCCC
>NW_028185750.1:0-2413 GCF_003343005.1 Rhea americana | reverse complement strand
GTGCGGTGCAGTGGGCGCCCGCGTAGCCGGTGCGCGTGCAGTCGCACTCGTAGCCGTCCAGGCCGACCCTCACGCACACGCCGCGGTGCTGGCACGGGTAGGAGCAGCAGGGATTCACTGCGGGGCGGAGGCAGCGCGCTCAGCGCCCGCCGCCCCGGGCCGGCAGCTCCCGGCCGAGCCGCGCGCCCGCGGCAGCCGCTTTGGCTCCCCGGCGAGCTCTCCCGGCGCGGCTTCCCCTCGGCTCCCCGAAGCGGCGTTTTGGCCAGGAGCATCGCTCCGCAACCACCTGCGGCTCCAGGATCGGGAGAAACCGCTCTAAATACAGCATCGAAATTAAGAACAGCGGCAATCGCCGGAGCGAAAGTTTGCTTTGGCAAGCGGCTCCGCTGCCGCCGGCTGCGGCGGCTTCGGCGCCCCGTGCCCCTTCCCGGGGCCGGCTGCTTCCTCCCCACTTGCACATCGCCAGGCTGCACTTGCCAGATAAGGCTTGCCTGGGCGCCTGGAGCCGCTGCCGGCCTGGCTCCCCGCAGAAGGAAAAGAGGGGGGTTTTTTTCCCCCAGAGCCTCGCATTCGGGACTCTCCCCCCCCCCCAGCTCCCAGTGCTGCCGTTTGCTCAAAACCTTTCCTGGGACCCAGAAAAACCCAAGGCCAAGGGACAAGCAGAGAAACGGGGCCCGCCGCCCGCGCACTCGGCCCCGCTCCCAGCTTTGCCTCCGCACCCTCGGCCTCCTCCCAGGTCTTTCCAGGCGTCCCGGCTCCCCTGCACTTCCCGACCGGGGCCAAGGAGCAGCTTGCTGTTGATCGCAGATGCTTCTGCTTCGCACTGCTGCTTCCTTTTTTCGAAACAGGGAAGTGTCTGCGAGCGGAGCCGCGTCCTACCGGCGCCTCCGGGCTGCTCTTGGTGCCGCAGGCTCCGCTCTGCCGTAACCTTTCGGGCAGAGCGGAGAGCCGCAGGGCCGGGCTCTCCCCGAAGGCCTGGCACGAGCCCCCTCCCCGCCCCGCGCAGGAACTGGGCGCCGCCGGGGCCGATCCTGTCCGCCCTCGGCCGAAGGCTCCAGCGCTTGCTTGCCTGCTCCGTGCCGGTCCGCTCGGACCCGCGCGCTGCTGGCGGCGCACGTGACCGAGCGGTTGCGTGAGGCCTGCCAGCGCCGCAGCTGTGCGGCACATGCGGCTCCTCGTCCCCCCCCCCCGTGTTTCGCGGGAGGCCCCGAGGGGCTCGGCTGGGGGCCCCGCGGTCCCCTCCTTCCAGGAGCCGCGTGGACGCGCTGGGACCGCGAAGGGCAGGCGGGCAGGAGACCGCGGGCTCGCAGCAGCATCCCGCTGGCCGGGGCCGCGGCCCGCCCGGGCGAGCGCCTCTCCCCGTGCCGCTGTCCACCAGCGCCGAGCCCTTCCCAGAAATTCCTCCGTGGGACACCCCTCGCCTTGCCCTGGGCACGGAGCAGCCTCCCCCTTGGGCACCGACCCCAGCTAGAGCATCCTGCGGTTTTACGTGACTCCGCTACGCCCCGCAGCAGCGASTTCCCCAGCTTCGTGGAGCATTAATCGACACGTAAAATAAATCCTCGCTCTGGTTCTGCTGGGAAAAGCACTTGCAAGTGGGGAGCTGCGGAAGTCCCGGGACCTGAGCGCCGCGACGTTTCGCGGGTAGGAGGGTGGAAAACTACGGCRCCGAGGAACGACTTGAGTCAACGTCGTGCTAAGGACCCGCGGGGACCCTTGCACGGGGGCTGCCCGGGGCCGCGGCTCGCCGGGGGCAGGAGGATTTGAGCGGGGTGGGAGGCTCAGCTACGTGCGCTTGCGGCTCCGGCCCGGCAGCCGCGGCCTTGGCGGGCGCCCAGCTCCAGCTGCCGTGACCGGGGACGTGCAGGGCCCCGGGAGGCCGCTGCGGGAGGCAGAAGGGAAGGGAAGGTGGAGGGGTTTTTGTTGTTGTTGTTTGTTTGTTGGCTTTTTTTAGGGGGAGTTTTTGCTCTCTGGCCAAGCACGACAGGCTGAAACCTGTTGCTCCTTGTGCCGGAGACTTTCCATCCCGGTGCGCAGAGCCCGGCTCCTGCCCCGGCTCCTGCCCCGGCCCCGGCTCCAGCCCTGGCTCCTGCCCCGGCTCCTGCCCCGGCCCTGGCTCCTGCCCCGGCCCCGGCCCGCAGGCTTCGCCCCGCGGCCGCGGAGGGGGCTGCCGGGGAGCCGAGTCGGGCCCGACACCGCCCCGATCCCCTCGGAGCCGCTTCTGCTACGCCCCCGGGGGCCGGACCCCGCCGGCACCGGACCCCCCAGCCTGCCGGACCCCCTCCGGTGCCGCTCCCCCCGCCCGTCGCGGCTCCCCCCTCCTTGCCGGCGCCCTTCGCCCTCGCCCCCCCGGGCCGGCCCGACGGCGCGTACCGGTGCCGGCGCTCCCGGCGGCGCAGAGCAGCATCGCCTG
>NW_028185749.1:0-1455 GCF_003343005.1 Rhea americana | reverse complement strand
ACGCACTGCACACTGGCACTGCACACACTGCTCGCACTCCACACTCACACTGCACGCACTGCATTCATGGCACTGTGCACTATATGCACCTCACACGCAACACCCACACTGCGCACACTGCTCACGCACTGCACACTCACACTGCACTTAACATCCACAGCGCTCACACCACACCCACACTACTCACACCCTGCGCACAACACACCGCACACGGCACACACACTGCTCACTCGTGCTACATGGCACACACTGCATGGGCACACCGTGCACGCAGCTGCACGCAGAGTGTGCCTGCCCTGCACCCAGCACACGCTGCACGCACACCGCRTGCATTTACAGCACACACTGCACAGTGTGCACACACGCACGCGTGCACCGCCCCCACATCCGCATACATGGCATGTGCACTGCTTACACATGCATCGCACACACCCCAGTGCACAGTCCATAGTGCACACACACTCCAGTGCTCACATATACCCAATTCACTGCACAGTGCACATATGTTGTACACCCCCCCATGCACACACACCTCCTGCGCGCACTGCATGCACACTGCATGCACACTGCACAGCCATGCAACACCAGCACCCCCACGTGACGATGCATGGCCTGGCACTGCACACACACAGGCCCGTGTACGCAGACATGCACACACGTGCCAAGGGCACCACACACCCACAGGGGACAGCACTTACACGCGCACATACACACTCACACACCCTAACATGTAGCTGGGCACTGCTGCAACGGCCCTGTGCCTTCTCACAGAACGGATGATGTCTATCTGTGCTTGCACRCCTGTGGTACACRCGTGCCTACACATGYGTGTACACACACACACCTGCCCATGCCATGCACTCGCCCAGCTCCACACATGCACGCATAGCCATGCAGGGACACACACTCCTTGCACACACTCATGCACATGCTTATACACTCCCCCATGCCAGCATATGCACATGGCTGTGTACACACTGATGTGTGTGTGCACCATGCACACACCTCCGGGCAGTCACATACACAGCCCTATGCAGACAAATGCACACCCACTGCACATGCACACCTCATGCAAACACATGCACACTCCCTTGCACACAGACACACACCCACCCCTATGTGGCCACATGCACACATGTGACACTCCCTTGTGCACACATGCACACCCACAGGACATACACACATGCACATCATGCAGGCAAACACACACCGCCCTGCACACACATGCACACCCCCTCCCTTGCACACATGCATGCCCGCTGCACACACATGCACACCCCACCATAGAGACACACGCACACGTGTGACCCCCCACACACACTCGCTGCCCCGATGGGCGGCCGTGAAGCAGCCTGCGTGGGGGCCGAGCGAGCAGGCTGTGGGGCTCTGCTCGCCGGCACCGGCCCCTGGCCCCGCGGGAACTAGGTCAGCGGCTGTGCACGCTCGGGTGAGCCG
>NW_028185748.1:0-1457 GCF_003343005.1 Rhea americana | reverse complement strand
CGAGATGAGGCCTCACCAGGGCTGAGTAGAGGGGCAGGATCACCTCCCTCCACCTGCTGGCAACACTCTTCGTAATGCACCCCACGATACCATTGGCCTTCCTGGCCACAGGGGCACATTGCTACCTCATAGTCAACTTCTCATCCACCAGCACTCCCAGGTCTTTTTCTGCAGAGCTGCTCTCCAGCAGGTCAGCCCCCAGCTTGTACTGGTGCCTAGGGTTATTTCTCCCTAGGTGCAGGACTCTGCACTTGCCCTTGCTGAATCTCATGAGGCTCTTCTCCGCCCAGCTCTGCAGCCTGTCCTGGTCTCTCTGCATGGCAGCACAGCCCTCAGGGGTACCAGCCGCTCCTCCCACTTGGTATCATCAGCAAACTTGCTGAGGAGGCACACTGTCCCTTTGTGCAGGTCATTGATGAAGAAGTTGGACAGGATGGGAGCCAGTCCTGAGCCCTGGGGAGCTCCACTAGCCACTGACCTCCAACTAGACTCTGCGCCACTGAGACGACCCTCTGAGTGGCCTTTCAGCCAGTTCCTAATCCACCTCACTGTCCACTCATCTAACCCACACCTCCTGGGCTTATGCAGGAGGATGTTCTGGGAGCCAGTGTCAAAAGCCTTGCTGAAGTCAAGGCACACAGCATCCACTGCTCTCCCCTCACCTACCCAGCCAGTCATGCCATCAGAGAAGGCTAGCAGATTGGTTAAGCATGCCTTGCCCGTGGTGACTCCATGCTGACTACTCCTGATCACCTTCTTTTCCTCTGTATGTCTGGAGATAACATCCAGAAGGAGTTGTTCCATCCCCTTTCCAGGGATGGAGATGAGACTGACTGGCCTATAGTTGCCCGAGTCCTCCTTCTTGCCCTTTTTGAAGACTGGAGTGACATTGGCTTTCTTCCAGTCCTCAGGCACCTCTCCAGTTCTCCATGACTTTTCAAAGATGATGGAGAGCAGCCTGGCAAGAACGTCTGCCAGCTCCCTCGGTACCCGTGGATGCATCCCATCCAGGCCCATGGATTTATGAACGTCAAGCTTGCCCAGAAGATCTCTAATCCTATCCTCCTCAACTGAAGGAAAGTCTTCTGTTCTCCAGACTTTCTCCCTCACGTCCAGGCTCTGGGATTCGTGAGCGCTGCCCTTAGCAGTGAAGACTGAAGCAAAGAAGGCATTCAGTAATTCTGCCTTCTCTGTATCCCCTGTCACCAGGGCCCCCACTCCATTCAGTAGCGGGCCCACATTTTCCCTAGTCCTCCTCTTACTACTGATGTATTTGAAGAAGCCCTTCCTGTTGTCCTTAACATCCCTTGCAAGACTCAATTCCAACTGGGCCTTAGCCTCCCTCGCAGCATCTCTACATACTCTGACTGCATTCCTATAATTCTCCCAAGTAGCCTGTCCCCTCTTCCACATTCTGTGTGTTTTCTTCTTTTGTTGGAGTTTTGTCAGGATCTCCT
>NW_028185747.1:0-1458 GCF_003343005.1 Rhea americana | reverse complement strand
GGTACTAGTTCAGCAGCAGTGAGCTGCCCATTTCTCCTCACAAGCCACTTACAGTCTACCTCAGGCAACGTTTGTGCTGTGGGAGTTCTCTCTGAAATTAAGTACAAATGTCTGAATTCATGCTGCTTTTCCAGAGTCACAAATCCCCGCTGTGTGACCCAGAGCCCTTCTGTAAATCTTCCTATCACTGTGTCAAAGCTGGACTCTCAAGTAGCATCTCTGTAATAAAAGGGGATCTCCTTACTACTGTGCCTGAAGGCTGGGCTATTCTTCCTCAGCAGAAGCCAAGAATGTGCTCAGGGAATTGCACCCAAGAAGGCCCTGTTGCCATGCCTGGGATTTCCATGGGCCAAGCTGTCTCAGCTCTWTTGGGTGATGTGTGAGGGAATGTGGGGAGGATTTAGCCCTCAGTTGTGAGTGCCCAGAGTCCCTATACAGGGTGAGTGGTCAAGAGGTGTCTGCTGGGGACTGTCCCACATATTGGAGGGCTGGTGACAGATGCCTATCCTTCTGGAAAGGGAATATGGAGCCACCCAGAGAGCACAGGGCATCTCCAAGGGCAGCGTGTGCCTGCGATGTGCAGTGAGTGAGGACTCCTGAAGCCGAGTAGAGTCACCCACAGGTAAAGGGCCAAACCAAGGAATGCATCAAATGAGAGCTCTTCAKTCTSRGGWGAGGGAGTGGGCTGGGTCTAATGACGCCTCTGAACACATGCTGAGCAATGGGAAATGCCCTGTGATTGCTCCATCCATCCTCCGCAGCCACAGACTCTGGCGAGGGCAGGAGGTTGTCAGGTGCAGTGTTGCTGATACAGCTGGCTCTGCCCTGACCAGCATGTCCAATGCAGAGTCACCCTGGGGCTCCGTTGCCCCCTCCCCCTGCAGAGGAGCACCACCAGCCCAGGGTCCTGTGCGGAGCCCAGGGGAGCGATACAGGAATGGATAGCCTGGCTGGCACAGACACACTSACCTGSGGAAAGGCTCTCTGGGAAGCAGAGACACCTCTGGAGAAGACCAAAGGAACAAGGATGTGTTTGTGGGGAGGAATAAATGAAGACCTGTTTCTATGTTTGTCGGCTTGAGGCAGGCTGCTCTGTCACTGGAGCTGCCTGAGGCACGCTGGGGTCAGGACTCTTGTGCTGTCCTGGGGAGAGGGGCTGGCCAGAGGAGCTGGAGGCCACCAGCTCCTCTCCAATGTGTCCCTGCTCCTCTGCCTGTGAACAAGCAGCCCAATGTGCTCCTGCTCCCTCCTGTYCCCACTCCTCACCCTGGATCAGCTCCGAAGGGCAGCACTGGGGGGCACATGAGCAGTGCCCACCTGGTCCCTGGGTACTCTCAGGGAGGTGATGGCACTGCCCTGTCACTGGGGAGACCTCCCTGTGGTGCGGCACATCCCACTGTGACTTCAGCTTGTGTCATCAGGGGGCTCCACAGGTCACTGCCATGGAGATGGCACAGC
>NW_028185746.1:0-1375 GCF_003343005.1 Rhea americana | reverse complement strand
GGGGGAATCCTCAAAACGGCCCTAAAAAGCCTCAAATTTGGGAGATCAAAATTGGGCGGAAAAATCCTCAAAATGGCGCTAAAAAGCCTCAAATTTGAGAGTCCAGAATTGGGGGGGAAACCCTCGAAAACAGCCCTAAAAAACCCACCAAGTTTGGGAACCCAAAATTGGGAGCAAAATCCTCAAAAGGGCCCTAAAAGGCCTCGAATTTGGGAGGTCAAAACTGGGGGAAAATCCTCCAAATGGCCCTAAAATCCTCGAATTTGAAAGCTCAAAATCGGAGAAAAATTCTCAAAACAGCCCTAAAAAAATCACCAAATTCGGGAGCCCAAAATTGGGGAGCCAAAAAAATCCTCAAAACAGCCCTAAAATGCCCCGAATTTGGGAGTCCCAGAATTGGGGGGAAACCCCTCAAAACCAGCGCAAATTAGCGCCAAACCCCCCCAAACGCCCCCAAATCTCGGAGCCCCAAAACGGCCCGAAATCGCCCCAAAATCGGCACCCCCGAAACAGCCCTAAAACACCCCAAATTTGGGACCTGCCGCCCTGAAATCCCAGGAGCCCCCAAAGCCCTGAAAATCACCCCAAAATCCGGATCCTCCCAAATCTGGGGCCCAAAAACCAACTAATTAACTTACTAATTAACTACTGGGAAATTAAATAATATTATTAATTATATATGTAATCAAAACTTAAATATTTTAAAAATWTTAAGTTAAATAAATAATTTAAGCTATAAATTAAATATATTAATTAGCCCTACAAGCTATGCTGAATAACTTAATATCTTAAATAAAGGCAGTTAATTAATTAACTTATTGCCTCAATAATTAATTCGATCAATGAAGCCTCCGAAGTGCTAATTACACTGAGAATAAATTACAAAACATGTAAAAAAATTCGAAAAAAATGAATTTCAACTTTTTCTTGCCTATGACTTAAGTTCTTGGTTAATTAACAAAAAAAATCGCGACTATTAATTAAAAACAAACTAATTCCCTAAATGAAAAAAAAAAACGAAACTCGGAATTACCCACTCTGGGTTTAAAATATTCTGCTAATTAACCAAAACCGCCAAAACTCACAAAAATGAGAATATTGAATCTCCCTGATGACCCAAAATGTTAATTACTAATTAACCAACGCACCTATTAAGCACTAATTAAGAATACAAACTAATTTGCGGATAAATAATCCTACTAATCAGCGGCCGAGTTAGTTAACAGGGCGCAATTAACAATTCCGCACCACTAACACCAACGCGGCCGCTAATTAATTAAAATTAGCTAAAATTAGTCAAACTAATCAATTAGTTAAAATACGATCAAATTAGGAAATAATTAACGCCTTATTTCGAGCTTTTTTGAGGTAAAAT
>NW_028185745.1:0-1341 GCF_003343005.1 Rhea americana | reverse complement strand
AGATCACACTGGGACTGTGACCAAGTGTGCTGAGCTCTCCTAATGGACACAGGACCCATGGTCTCACCCTGTCYGTACTTGTCTGAGCCTGACTCTGTGCTCCTGAGTGCCCTTAGTGTAAGTGCCAAAAGAGATACTGCAAAAGGAAAATCTCCTTGTGGACCTGGGGGCATCTGAGGGAGACTAACAAGCTCTGAGGTTTCCAATCCCTGATGATGAAGGGRGAAGCYTGTCTTTGTGCTTCAACAGAGTGTCTGAGTGAGCTTCAAATGAGAGATTTCTGAGGAGATGTGACATGAAATGAATATTGTGGGTTTTTTTTAACATGGATGCAAAAGAGAAAAGAAATAAGTAAATGCACAACATAGCTTTGATTCCTGTAATTCTAGAGAATGAAAGAACATGGGATAGTTATTGGAGCTGGCCTTTTACCCATGGGATCTTTAGTGCATCCTTGAGTTCCTTGTTCCTCATGCTGTAGATGAGGGGGTTCACTGCTGGAGGCACCACCGAGTACAAAACAGCCACCACCAGATCTAGAGATGAGAAAGAGATGGAGGGGGGCTTCAGGTAGGCAAAAAATGAGGTGCTGATAAATAGGGAGACCACAGTCAGATGAGGGAGGCACATGGAAAAGGCTTTGTGCTGGCCCTGCACAGAGGGGTCCTCAGCACAGCAGTGAAGATCTGCACGTAGGACACCACAATGAAAATGAAACACCCAAAGAATAAACAGGCACTAACCACAATRAGCCMAACTTCCCTGAGGTAGAAGTCWGAGCAGGAGAGCTTGAGGATCTGGGGGATTTCACAGAAGAACTGGTCCACTGTGTTGTCTTGACAGAGTGGTAGTGAAAAAATGTTGGCAGTGTGCAGGAGAGCATAGAGAAAACCACTGGCCCAGGCAGCTGCTGCCATTTTGACACAAGCGCTGCACTCCATGAGGGTCCCATAGCGCAGGGGTTTGCAGATGGCAACGTAGCGGTCATAGGCCATGACAGTGAGAAGAAAACACTCTGCAGAACATAAGAAGATGAAGAAAAAGACCTGAGCAGCACATGCAGGGTATGAAATGGCCCTGGTGTCCCACAGGGAATTGGCCATGGATCTGGGGACAGTAACAGAGATGGTGCCAAGGTCGAGGAGGGAGAGGTTGAGGAGGAAGAAGTACATGGGGGTGTGGAGGCGGTGGTTGAAGGCTATGGCTGTGATGATGAGGCCATTGCCCAGGAGGGCAGCCTGGTAGATGCCCAGGAAGAGTGAGAAGTTCAGGAGCTGCAGCTCCCGCATGTCTGCAAATGCCAGGAGGAGGAACTCATTGGGAGAGCTGCTGTTGGACATT
>NW_028185744.1:0-1409 GCF_003343005.1 Rhea americana | reverse complement strand
GGTTGGGGGCCTCAAGGGAGTTTAGAGGGCCCCCCAAAAGAGGTTGGGGGCCTCAAGGGGGTTTAGAGGGCCCCCCCAAAAGAGGTTGCGGGCTTCAAGAGGGTTTAGAGGGCCCCCCCCAGAAGAGGTTGGGGGCCTCAAGAGGGTTTAGAGGGCCCCCCAGAAGAGGTTGGGGGCCTCAAGGGGGTTTAGAGGGCCTCCCAAAAAGGGCTGTGGGGCATCTATAGGGTTTATTGGACACCCCCCCCCCCCCAAAAAAAAAAGGTTGTGGGGCCTCAAAAGGATTCATTGGAGCCCCCAAAGAAGCTGTGGGGCCTCTATAGGGCTCCCAAAACAGGTTGTGGGGCCTCCAGAGGGTTTGTAGGACCCTAAAAAAGAACCGTGGGGCATCTGTAGGACCCCCAAAAGGGGGTTRTGGGGCCTCAAGAGGGTTTGTAAGACCCCCAAAAGGGGCTGTGGGGCCTCAAGAGGGTCTATGGTGCCCCAGAAGAGGTGGTTGTGGGGCCTCAGGCGGGATTTGGAGAGCCCCAACCGAGTCTGCGCGGTCCCGAATGAGAATTAAGAGACTCTGAGCGAGGTCTACGGGGCCCCGACTGGGATTTACGGAGCCCAAATGGGGCCTCTGGGGCCTCAAAGGGGGTTCGTGGGGCCACGAGCCGGATTTCTTGAGCCCGCGGGGCTCCGTGCGGTGATTTATAAAGCCCCAGCGGCTCCACGGGGCTCAAAGCGGGATTTTTTACTGTTCCAGCAGGGTCTCGAGCACCCTGAGCAGCAGTTAGAGAGCTCTAACACGTCTGCAAAGGCTCTGGGGGGGCATCGCAGCSCCCGAGCGGGGTTTATATAGCCCCAAACGCGGGCAGCGGCGCTCCAAGCCGCGGTCAGAAAACCCCAGCGGGGTCTGTGGAGCCCAAAAGGGGGTTTTTAGAACCTCAAATGGGGTCTGTGAGGCCGCAAAAGGCTTTTTTTAGAGCCCCGGCACCATCTTTGGGGCCCCAAACAGGATTTATAGAGCCCGAAGAGAGCTTTAGAGCGCCCCAAAATGGGTTTGTGGGGTCTAGAAATGGGAGTTTAGAGCCTCAAGCGGCATTTGTGGGGCCCAAGAGTTTTTAAGAGCCTCAAATGGCATTTTYGGGGCCCAAAGGGAGTTTTTAGAGCCCCAAATGGAGTTTATAGAACCTGAAACGGGGTCTCTGGGGCCCAAAGGGGGTCTATAGAGCCCCACGAGAGGTTTATGTAGCCTAAAACGGGGTCTGCAGGGCCCAAAGGGGGGTCTTAGAGCCCCAAATGGGGTTTATGGAGCCCCAAATGGGGTCCGTGGGGCCCAAAGGGAATTTTTAGAGCCCCAAATGGGACTTACAGAGCCTAAAACGGGCTCTGCGGGGCCCAAAGCGGGGTCTTACCGAGCCCCA
>NW_028185743.1:0-1405 GCF_003343005.1 Rhea americana | reverse complement strand
CAGGGGAGGGGTGCAGGAATGGCTGACCAGGCCAGCATGCACACACTGATCTGAGAAATGGCTCTCTGGGGAGCAAGGATGCCTGTAGAGAAGAGCAAGGGAGCAATCGTGTGCTTGTGGGGAGGAATAAATGAAAACCTGTTGCTATGTTTGTCAGTCCAGGGCAGGCTGCTGTGTTACTGCAGCTGCCTGAGGCACCTCGGGCCCAGGATGGCTGGTCAGAGGGTCTGCAGACAACCAGTGTTAAAGATCTCCTTGTCATGGAATCAATGGAGACATGGAGTGACTGGCCTCCATTTCCTTGTGCCACTGCTGGCCCTCAGCCCTGGGGCTGATGGGAAGGCTTACACCCCTCCTTGCCTCCCAGGAGCTGCTGTGCTCTTCAGAGTGCCTGGGCTGTGCGGTAAGCATCCAGTGCTCTGCAGCTCCCTGTAGCAGGCACTGCAGTGGGTCTCCATCATCTTCAGCTGCTCTGCTGGGTGAGCTGGGGAGAGGGCAGAGGAGGTGGGAACAGGTGGGGGCGGAGCTGGGCTGGATGAGGAGAAATGCCAGCAGGCAGCTACTGCATGTGAATGGCAGTGTGACAGCAGAGCTATGTACTTGCAGGGCAAATGCAGGCCTCCTGAGAAAGGCACCAAGACATGGCGAGCACAGAGGAGAAGAGCTCAGGTTCTTCCCTGTGCTGTGTGCTGTGACCACAAGGCAGAAAAAGGAGGGTTCGATACTGGCATAGTGTGGGTACTCCATTAAATCAGGATAGATTTAATAGAAGACTTACACTCCAAACTACTTGGGTAGCCCTGAGAGCTGCCTGGGAACGTCGCGGATGGGAGGTTGCTGGAAGCACAAGTCAGAAACCAAGGTGGGACTCAGCTTGTTGTACCCTACAGGCACCTTAAATCTACTAGAACTCTTTCCTTATCTAAGCTGTGCTCAGCAGGAGCAGCTACTGGCTGTGAAGGAGCTTGACATTGTTGATGAAATGGAATATGCATGTCTGACCTTGGCAGGAGTTTGGTCAGTGTGCAGAGAACACACTCTGGCGCTGCAATCACGCACTCTGCCAGACTGACTTTTTGCCAGATCTCCCGTAGATTCTTCTCCGTACATATGCACACACTGTTGAAGCTACTCCGTGATCATTGTCCCAGASCAGCCCTTCCAGCATTGACCRCACACCACACACAACAGCTGTGAGGTGGTCTGTGGCCAGCTCCATCCTTCAGCATGTCTCTATATCCCGATGGAGGGGAAAGGCCAGCCTTGCATGGCCTCTCTTCTGCACAAGACCCTGGAAGATCCCAGAGCACAGTATCTGTCAAACCTGCGTGGAGCACACCCTGGGCTTGGCAGGGGTTAGGTGAGTTGATTAGAAACTACAGGCCAGGTGGCCAGGTACTGGAAA
>NW_028185742.1:0-1407 GCF_003343005.1 Rhea americana | reverse complement strand
CGGCGGCGCGGGGCGCCGTGGGGCGCGGGGCGCACCGGTGAGGCGGTTGAGGGCGAGGCGGCGCAGGGCGTGCGTGGCGTTGGGGTTGTAGTTGAGCAGCACGAAGAGGGCGTAGCGCTCCTCGTAGAGCTGGGTGCCGCGCACCACGCGCAGGCTCCGCAGCGGCAGCGTCCCGAACACGTTCATGGCGATGAGCACGTAGCCCGTCACCTCGCGGATGGTCTGCGGCGGGCGGCGGGCGGCCCTCAGCGCCCCGGGGCGCTCCCCGAGGGGCGCTCGCCCGAGGGGCGCTCGCCAGAGGGGTGCTCGCCGGAGGGGACACCCACCCAAGGGACACTCGCCCGAGGAATGCTCGCCCGAGGGGCACTCACCCGAGGGGACGCCCACCCAAGGGACACTTACCCAAAGGACACTTGCCCGAGGGACACTTGCCTGAGGGACACTCGCCTGAAGGGTGCTTGCCCAAGGGATGCTCACTCGAAGGGCACTCGCCCGAGGGGACGCCCACCCAAGGGACACTCGCCCGAGGGGCACTCACCCAAAGGGATGCCCACCCAAGGGACACTCGCCTGAGGGGCACTCACCAGAGGGGTGCTCACCCGAGGGGACACCCGCCCAAGGGGCACTCGCCCGAGGGACACTAGCCTGAGGGGTGCTTGCCCAAGGGATGCTCACTCGAAGGGCACTCGCCCGAGGGGACGCCCACCCAAGGGACACTCGCCCGAGGGACACTCACCGAGGGGCTGCTCGCCTGAAGGGCACTCGCCCAAGGGACACTCGCCCAATGGGTGCTTGGCCGAGGGGACGCCCACCCAAGCGACACTCGCCTGAAGGGTGCTTGCCCAAGGGATGCTCACCCGAGGGGCACTCACTGAGGGGCCAGTCGCCTGAGGGGCATTCGCCCAAGGGATGCTTGCCCGATGGGCGCTTGCCCGAGTGCCGTTCGCCCAAGGGGCGCTTGCCCGAGTGCCGCTCGCCCGAGGGCCGCTCGCCCGAGGGCCGCTCGCGGCGCGCACCTGCAGGAAGGAGAGGTCCTGCGCGTGGTCGATGAGGACGATCTCCAGGTTGCCCATGACGATCTCGCAGTTGTTGTACATCCTGTGCAGGGTCTGGTACTGGTGCTGGGCGTCCCCCGTGACGCTGAGCCCGTTGAGGGTCCCCGCGCACACTGCGGGCCAGGGCGGCGTGGGCGCGTGCCCCCCACGCGGGCCTGTCCCCCCCCTTGGGGGCCACGGCCACGTGCTGCTGCGGTGACCGTGCCCCCACTCCCCACCGTGACCCTCCTTAAGGGCCCCATCCGTGTCCCCCCCATGGTATCCCTGTCACCCCCCCAATGGCCATGGCCACATCTGCCCCATGGTGGCCACATCTCCCCCCTTGATGGCCTCGTCCTTCCCACGGTGGCCA
>NW_028185741.1:0-1416 GCF_003343005.1 Rhea americana | reverse complement strand
GCTGTGCTCACCACCACTCCCTTGGCTCCAGCTACCTGCAGCAATGCATCTAGAGCTAAGTGGGGCTCCTCACACCCATCCAAGGCTCAGGAGAAAACACAGCACCTTGCCCATGTCAGCAGTGGCAGCACCTAACAACACCACACCTAGCACACTCCTGCCTGCACGTGGGCTGCTCTCTTGTGTCCCTGCTGCAGCACAGACAGCACGATGATGGGAGGCTGTCTCTTGTGGAAAGTGAACCTCATTGAAGGCAACTTACTGTAGTGTTGAGGAGTGTAATTATGTTAATGAAACTATGTCATATTTTGTTTTTATCTTTTTATTCTCTTTTTATGTTTTTGGAAAAAAAAAGGTCCCTGTCGATTTGCAGCTAGTTTTCTAGGTAAAGCAGGAGGGAATTGGGACCTATGAGCTGTAACACTCAGTTGCAGGCTACAGTGGAATAAGGGTAGCTTTGACCAAGAGTGATGTCAGTCCCTGGTGGCTGAGGAGAGCACTGGCTGTGTTGGGGAAATGATTGATTGTCCTCCCAATGTCTGACCACCAGGACATTGCTTTTCCTACATGTCCTGACTTCCCTAGGAGACACTCTGGATGGATCTCAACTGGAGAATGTTGCTGTCGATTCTTCTGAAAACTCCAAAATAATCCTAAAAGAAACCTTTTAAGTAGGAATTCTTGTATATAATTGAAGTTTCCATCTTTCAGCTGCACTCTTGACACCTCTCCAATTAGCCTGCAGTGCCTGAAGAAAATTATAGGGAGAGAGATGCTTCGTCAGGGCATTTTGCATCCTAATGGGCCCCACAGTACATGTGGTGCTGAGTCCACCAGCCTCAGCTCCTGAGAGGAGACTGAAGGAAGTATTCCAGCAATAGAAGTCAGAAGCAAAGCCCAAGTTTTCTCAAGTATTAATGGGTCCCACTGAGGACTGTTATCTACAAAGACTCCCCAGGGGCTAATTAAAGCAGAAAAATGTACTCGCGGATTACAGTCAGGCAAAGGAAATGTGCAGACAGCTCTGAGTGCCAAGTCTTGATGTGTTTTATCAAGCGAAATGCCCAAGCACGGGCACCAGACACTGAATCCCTAGGAAGGCAGATCCTTTCCCTCGCACATTGCCCATGGCTCTTCCTGGGGGCAGTGTGCAGGTGGGGGTGTGCAGTACCAAGTGCAGGACAAGCGCATGACTCCTCCCAGGCTCCCTGCGGTGCCAGGAGGCAACGAGGCCCTGGTGTCTCCTGGTGGGGCTCAGTGGCAGAGAGAGCAGCCATAGCCAAGGAGACACAGACCTCAGTATGTCAGGGCCCTTCAGCCTTGCCAGGGCCCTTGGCCATTTCCAACTCAGGCCATTCTGTGCTGTCCCACTCCTGTGCCTGTGTCCCTGGAGACTGCAGACTCCCAGCCTGCTTC
>NW_028185740.1:0-1408 GCF_003343005.1 Rhea americana | reverse complement strand
AATCCACGTCATCACGTGCTGGCACGGCTCGCGGCTCCGTGCCTCGAGGCGCCTCGTTGCGTGACATTGCGCGTTACCCCGCGTGGCGGCGTGTCGCGGCGTGTCGCGGCGTGTCGCGGCGTGTCCCAGCGTGCCTTGGCGTGTTCCCCGCAGCGCAACTGCCGCTACGACGGGCAGATCGCCGTGTTCGGCGAGGAGCTGCAGGCCAAGCTCGGCGACCAGAAGTACTTCGTGGTGAGCGCGCGCGGCCCCGCACGCGTGTCCGCCCGTGTTCCCCSCCGGGCCCCGCCCCTTAGCGTGTCCCGGCCCTTCTTAGCGTGTCTTAGTTCCCCTTAGCGTGACCCTGTGTCTCGTAGTGTGTCCCGCTGCCTCTTAGCGTGTCCTGGTGCCTTGTAGCGTGTTGCAACACGCGTTAGCGTGTCCCGGTGCCCCTTAGTATGTGCCGGTGCCCTTTTATCATGTGTCAAGGCCTTTTAGCGTGTGCTGGTGTCCCTTAGCATGTTGCAACCAACCTTAGCATGTCCCGGTGCCCCTTAGCGTGTCCCGGTGCCCCTTAGCGTGTCCTGGTGCCCCTTAGCGTGTCCCAGTGTCCTTTTATCATGTCTTAAGGCTCTTCGCGTGTCCTGGTGTCCCTTAGCATGTTGCCGTGTCCTTTACCATGTTGCTACATCTTTTAGCATGTTGCATTGTGTGTTAGCGTGTTGCAACACGTATGGATACGTGACGACACATCTTGACATGTTGCAGTGCTCCTTGGCGTGTCAGGGGGGCCCTTAGCGTGTCCCAACCCCCCTTAGCATGTCCCAGCCCCTCTTTGCATGTCGTAGTGCCTCCCTTAGCGTGTCAGGCTCTTCCTTAGCGTGTCCCGGTCCCCGTTAGTGCGTTTTAGCTGCCCCTTTGCATGTCCCAGCACCACGCACCGGGTCACGCGTGTCGTTGCGTGTCACCACGCGGGAGCGTGCTGGGGCGGGTGGGCCCGTGTCGCTGGGGGTGGTTCGGGCGGGGGGGAGAACTTGGCTGCGTGTCGCGGCGTGGGGCCACGTGTCGCCACAGTTTGGAGCGTGTCGGAGCGTGTTGGAGTATGTGGTAGTGGCTACGAGAGCATGTCAGAGTGTGTCGCAGCGTGTGGGAGCGTGTCAGAGCATGTGCGAGCGTGTCGGGGTGCGTGGGAGTGTGTCAGAGTGCGAGTGGGAGCATGTAGGAGCGTGTCACAGCGTGTCGGAGCGTGTCAGAGTGTGTGTCAGAGCGTGTCGGTGTGTCAGAGTGCGTGTCACAGCATGTGGCAGCGTGTCACAGCGTGTCGGAGCATGTCAGAGTGCGTGTCGGAGTGTGTGGTAGTGTGTCGCAGCGTGTGGGAGTGTGTCGGAGCGTGCGGGAGCCTGTTATAGTGTGTGGGAGCGTGTCACAG
>NW_028185739.1:2147829-2182656 GCF_003343005.1 Rhea americana | reverse complement strand
GTCCGTTTTGCAATCTCAGCAGAGGGCATAGGATGAGAGGTTGCTCCCATTCTCTGTGTGCTGCTCCCCACTGCCAGCTGGCTGGTGCCTGCTGTCTGACTTTGGTGCCAGCCTGTGCTGACCCCACATATGCTCTTTTGCAATACTAGTAGGTCAGTTGCTGTGGGCATCAGTTTCAGCCTCTGCTCCATTGTCTGCTTCTAGAGCTCTGGCTCTGAGTCCCTCTAACCTTTATACTTTGCGCTACTGATTGCTCCATTTCTTGGCTGTAGGATCAGTCTAGTGAAATCCAGGAGGGACTCTGCATTGCCATTTATAGCACAGGGGACTGCAGCAATGATTAGGTAAGCGATGGGGGGTGGAAACCAGGCGGACCAATGGTATGGTGTGAAAGGAACTTACAGCTTGGGAAATGGCTGTTAAGTCAGCATGGAAAGTAAAAGCAAGAGGAAAACTGAAAATAGAATTTAAATATAAAGGAGCCTGGATTTGGAGTCCTGCAGTCACTGATGTACATGGAAAGACTCTCGTCGAGGTGTTGTTTGAGGCCCAGTAAATTCATTCGTTTATTTAAATGCTAAGCACAGCATTTTAATAGGAATAGGAATATTACCTAGTCATAGGTAAGAGAAGGCACTGTACAATTTTCTTCAGATTAGGAGGTTCCACATCCTCTTGCCTGGCTATCTCTTCTGTGACAACATGACAGCTTTGTGGCACATTCAGCTCTTGACTTCTCTTCTTGGAAGAAGCAGTAACAGGACCTTGGCTTGTTTAGACCAAGCAAGATTAACATTTCTCTTTTGCTTTCTACAGGGCTTATGCAGTACTTTCAGCTTAGAAAACATAAAACCAGAAAACAGCTACAGGTTTTCTAGTTGTTTTCTGGTTAATTGATTTTGAGGTACCCCAAACACCCTGTACATCATTGTAAAGGCTTTTGAAAAAGAAAATAGGCAAGACGAGAACAAAATTGGGTTTCCCTGTGTTTACCTTGCTACTCTGAATCCTACTTTCTACAGTGAAAGCAGTTCGTGTGTGTGTGTCAATTACATGGATCCTTACACCCTGACTTTCCCCAAAGGTTTTTCATGTGAGATACTAAAATTCTGTTTGCATAAGGTTAAAGACCAATATTTTCTGCTTTTTCTCACTTGCTTTTCATGAGCAATTGGTGGATATGAGCAATGAAGAGTAAGAAGTCATCTTTATCACTCTGAGCCTGGTGATAAAATGGGTCAACCAGTTGAGGAAGCGAGAAGACAAGTATTAGATAACTCTAATCCTTTAAACAATTGCTGGGAGGGAAGCGTGAGACTGTCAGGCAGAGAGAAATCCTGAAGTGTCTTTTACTGACAGATCATTGCAGTCATCTGGCTGAAGTTAACCTTAGCATCTCTCCCTGTAGTATCTAAGCACTGAATCATTTTTGACTGATTCCAGAAATACAGGCCAGTATCTGTGAAAGGGAATAGGTTGAAGACTCTGATGCTTCTGTCTACCTTATTGCTACCATCCAATGGTTACATATGCTTGCCCACTTACATGAGTTTTTAAGGGACCTCAGGAATGATTCTATATCACAAGAAACATTTCCAGTCCAAGTTATACTGCCTGCTGAATGGTTCAAGAGTCCTTAGATATGTTAGAGTAGGCGAGTCATGCTAAAAGCCACTGTGCCTCTCAGTTCATTTTCTTTTCAGACCCAAGGAATGAATCAAGCCCAAGTCTCCTATGGAGGAATATGCATCCCTAGAATAATGAAATAATGGTGGTTGGATGGGACCACAGGAGGTCCGAACGCCTGCTCAAAGTAGGGCTGCTAGTCTTGGGTATTACTTCATAATGTTTAGGATTTGTACCAAATAATTTGTATTCCTGACCTGCTGAAGGTAACGCAGTAACAGCGAGCTACTGATACTTATCGCATCTTGCATTCACACACATCCTGTTCTGTGCTTCAGGGATATGTCTCTACTTGCAGAGGCTGTACAGAAGAAAAAGGCAGTTTCCCTGCATATTTTCTCCTCCTCCATTCTCTATATCCTCTTTCTGCCACATAATTGCAAATTTCCACATATGCTCTGAGACATTATGTCTTCCCTGATAGACAAATTGTAGAGGCAGCCGGACTCTGGCAATGTATGCACTGTGCGCAGCTAAAATGGTACGATATGGTTTCTCCAGACTGTCATTCTAGCAGATTTAAAACAATGTTTTACTGAGGGGGCATAATGAGTGAACAGACTGGGTGAGGAAAATAGGCACCCACATGTTTGCTTTCAAGCAAGAGAAATGAATTGAATTTCATCTCCTTAAACTTGTGCTCTGTATGTCTAGGATGCTTGTCCAGCAGATTACATTCGCTGTTAGAGGTTGTGCTTAGTCTGGATTCTGGTCATTTAGTATGTATTTGGTAACTTTGAATATATTGACCTTATTAACTATAAGACTCAAACTGTCCCTAGAGGCCACATACATGTTTATTCAAGGTATTTGCCCTTAGTCACAGATATTCAGCAAAAACCTCTGCTTTCTGGCTGTGAGTTAGCTTTGAGAAGGGAGGAAAGATACATGGGTTAAAGCATGTAGATACAGTTAGACTCCCTGAAGGAATATACTACCATAATTTTTAATTGATCACTGCTGTCCTTTACTGATATTAAATTAGGTTGCACTTGACGTATCAGGCCCCAAACACAACTGGCTCCAAACAGCGTAGCGCTCTTCTCGGAGCAGCAAGTGCCAAGATCTTGCTGGAATATTTATCACAGGAAGGAAATGGAGTTCTTAAACAAGAACTGGGCAAGACTATAATTATTCGCTGAGAACTGGCAAGGCCAAATCTTTGTTTAAGCGGTACTGAATACCTCATTCCTGTTGGAGCAGCAGAATAAGCCGATCCATAACCTGGATGGGTCATGAGAGAACTCTTCCTGAATCTCTGCCTCACTTGTGATTAGGGACAATGCTTAAGTTTGGGGGAGTTTCATCTAATTATTTGTTACTCAACTCTATTGCAAATGCTGTCAAAGAACAGACAGCAGCTACTGAGTGCAGCTGCTACAAGTTACTGCACAGCTTCGTGTTCTGGCCATTTCCAGAGGATGAAAAGACACAACTCAATACCTTTCCCTTGTTCAAGGTGGCGTGAATATTTTGAAAGCAGTGACAATAAACGCTGCTCAGGTCCGGATGTCACTTGCTACGAGTGTTGCCCGACTCTCAGCAAACAGGAGTCTGGCTTGAGAATTAGGTTTAGCTCAGTTGGTTAGAGTGTAGTGCTGATAATGCCAAGGTTGTGGGTTTGATCCCCATATGGGCCACTTGTTTGAGGGATGGACTAGATGATCTCCAGAGGTCCCTTCCAACCTTACCGATTCTACGATTCTAGTATGCTCAGGCAAAGCTGAAGTTAGAGGAAAGTCATTTAACTGCTCATTGCCTCTGTAATGGTGTGCCAAGCATTTAAGATCTTGAGTCTGATCTACATCTAGCTGTGGGGTCCTTCTCTTTTCAGTCTGTTTCTTTAAATAGGCACAAACTATTATCTAGTATTTCTTCTTTATCCATTCTTCTCCCCTATCTCCTCTGTCACCTCTGAGTTTTGAGGTCTCCACTAAAACCAAACTGAGGGTCAGTTCACTGTATTTGTGTTTTGGGCATAACATCAGAACTCAGACTTCACTGTGTCACTTCTGAGTGGCTGGGAAGGATGTGAAATTGGGCATTATGGCTAAGTTTTATATCTGTGATTCAAAATTGGAATGCAAGTGAGAGGTCTCTTTTCAAATAAAAATTGCTCACTTAGAAGCTTGACGACAACATGTCCATTGGTAATTTCTATGGTGTTTTCCGTGGAACATATATGGAGTATTTTACAGGCAAAATGAGACCTACTGCAGTGGCCTGGCATAAGATTGCCATCCTGCTGGTGCTAACAATTAAAATAGACTGAAATAGAATTTCATAACCTGACTTTAACAGATGCCCTTGTTCCTAAGATAACTTCCTCTTGCTGCTCATCTTATTTTGAATAACTCTCAGTCTCTCTATATACATATCTATAAATTCCTGCTGTCTTTCAGAACTTTCTAAAATAAACTTGGAATGGTAATTATTGTCCCAATACAATATTTATCATGCAAGACTACACTTGGTTACCATATGGGAGGCTGGATACCAGGAAACCGACTGACAGAGTGCCTCTTGTTGACATGAAACAGAATTGATACAAGACCACCAAGGTCTCAACAGCTATTAAAGGTCTTCATTTCAAGGCTGGAGAGAAACAGCTTCCCATTTTTGCTGATGAGTAATTTCAGTTTATTTTAGTTCATGCACTTATGCCAGGAGGTGTTATTTCAAGGGCTCTCTACTCATGTTAAAATGGCAACTATAGCTGCTTAAAATACTTTGGTCAGAGTCCATCAGCTTAAAATTCTTTGAGGTTTGCTGCCCGTGCATGTGTGGAGAGAAGGGAATCATGGAAGGTTAATGAGTAACTGGTTTTACAAGCTCTTAAGAAAATGAGAGCTGCAAAGATCTGAAGCAGAACTGAGGGAGAATTGCACAGCCCAACACTGTGTTTGTGTTAGGTGAGACTGTGTTCTCGTGCGTGCACACACACAGTTCGCAAGTGTCCAAATGCCATATCTTTGTCCTTTACAGGTATCAGTCACCTGCAGACAGAAACACATTCTCTCATACAGCATGCTGTGTGCATACTTCCCATTCTAGTTCACAGTCTTGGTTTGCTCTTACGTGTGGTGTGTGTGCATTTTTATTTGCAATTGCTAGATGTTCTTCTAAATAAATGCCCCCTGCCATTTATTTCTAAAACATAAATCTTTTTTTTTTTCCTTCGGTATGCTAGTTTTTCCTCTAAAATGACAGTCTCATGAACTACTTTTCAAGCAGCTTGAAAAATGTTTTCTTTAATCTCTGAGTTTTCATAACCAGTATTTTGAGTGATTGTAAGAGCTGCTTTGCAGGTTTGAAATGTGGAAGGGCAGTGAGCTGTTGTCAGAACTGCAGCTTCTTCTGCAATCCTGTAGGCCTTTTCCACACCACATCTCACAAGATCACTCCTTGCACCTCTTACAGTGCATACATATTCTTTATGTCTCAGTAGCCTGTGGGCTGGGCTGCTGGGGTTTTGCCATGTGCACCTGGGACAGCATTGGATTAGACCAAGTATGGGAGAGGCATGGGAGAGCTGGCGTGCAGGGCTGCCCTGTGGGTCAGTGACCCAGTTTAGACTTCGACCACTTCGTTTCCATTTCTGTCATGTACTCCCACAGGCTTGGTTTATTCCTGGCCAGCTCATCTCAGATGAATCTACTGAATCATTCACTATGCTGGTAAAAAAAGAGGGGGAAAAGCAGGGAAAGATATTTTCTTGCTAAATCTCCTTGCAAACCACAGCTAGATGGTCATTTTGGCAATTCCCTCTGTCCCAAGGAACTTTGAGACACATAGTCAGTAAAAGCAAATTTTCTTGTGCAATAGAGTTTCACAATTTGCTCAAAGTATGTGAAATGAAATTTGAATTCTGCTTGCAGTGTTAATTTTAGTTTAAAAAAAATAGTAAACTATTCCCCAGCTTAGATTTCAGTATTCAAGTCTGTTGCATTTTTTCCCTCCCTCCCTGTCCCCAAGCGCAAACCTTCTCAGTCTGCCTGGCAGGAGAGCTGCAGCTGGAGCTCACTCAGAGCTACTCTGTGTTGGCCTCAGCAAGGCAAGCGTGAGCCAGGCTTAACGGGCAGATCTTTTCCTTAATAAGGGATACATGGGACAGGTGCGATCCAAACAGCTGCAGATTGCAGAAGCTCCATGAGGTTAAATGATAAAACTTTACCAATAAACTGGAAAAGATTTTCACACTGAGCACAGCTCCAGGATGATTCTTGGATAAATTTGACGGGTCTATCTCAGGCAGATATTTTCATCTTTGCTTAGGACTGCATTTTAAAAGGGATTGAAGCTTTATTGCCAAAGCATTAATTTCATTTTAGCTGCTAGAAAGTACTTTTATTTATGACTGTGTGAATAATGTTAATAAATATGCGTGAATAATTCCTAATAAATAATTTATTTGAGGTTAAACCTTCCTTTTCCCGTTTCTAATCATAGTCAGAATCCTGAAATTTAATATTATTGTGAATAATAATATTATTCACTAACTTATTTCTGTGGATAATTCCCATTGCTTTATGACAAACAATTTGCTACTAGTAGTCATTATCTGAAATGAATTCTTCTGGAATATGAATACCATATTGTATTGTTTCTAGATGTTTATAGATAGAGTATAAAGAGTGCAAATATAATAGAAACAGATCTGTTTAAACTGAGGATCTCCTTTCAATAGCCATCTAACTCTGCTGAAAGATTCCCAGGTCCATGGGCAGGGGGCTCAGTTCTACATTTTGCTAGAAACTAAAACCAAACCACTACCTGTGCTTAGAGCTCTCGTAAGGTGCTGGAGCTTCGTGACTGCTTAACTTCCTTGTCATCAGCGAAGCACTATCCACTAATGATGAATGAACACAACCTCAAGTTGAGAAAGCCATCAAACAGCTGTGGATCTACTTTAAATAATTATGATAACAGTTCTGTTTTCCATTCAAAACCAACTTATGCTTTGTATGATTTGGCTTTTGTGCAAGTGCAAGCAACAAGGTAATTTTGGACAGTTTTCCTTTGATTTTTTCTTAAGCTTTAAAAAAAAAAAAAAGTTCTGGAACTAAGTGCCTTTTGTAGAAACAGAAGAAACTTACTTGACTTAAATGATCCTGTTCAGGGAAAAAGAAATGTGTAAACTGTGACTCAATTTTTTCATGGTTAGAATGGGAAAGAGAAATCTCCATTCTACCACCCCATAGCCACTACCTTCTGCTGCCTCGCCACGGCACTCTCCTGAGCACAGATTTATCCTTAAACCTGACAAATGCAGAGCAGCATGCTCAATGTTTCAATTGGAATCTGCTCATTTGTTTTAATAACAGGTGGGGAGATTTTAGCACAGAGGCAGTTGTAAAAGGCTTCTTGTTACTTGCTCCGGGCACTTGATGTCTCTGCCCTGATGCTGAAAGCTGATCTCATCATTGGGGTCCCAAGTGGGGTCCCAAGTATGCCCCATGCCTATGGTGTGCCTCATACTACCCTGGAGACCTCCAGCCCTTGCAGCTAGAGCACCTTGTATTGCCTTCTTGTGGTCAGCACTTAACACCTTGTGTCGAATATTCTCCCCTTCTTCTCCGTGTTTCTCTCCTGTTAAACCTGGTTTCCTCTCAAGGTAGCTTTCTGAACCGCCTCTGCATCGAATGTGTCAGCCTGTGCATGTCACCAAGCCTTCAAAGCCAGTCTCCTGCTATTGCAGCAAAATCTTCAAATAATCTTTGAAAATTTTCTCCAGCTTCAGGATGTGTTGTTTTAAAGTGCAAAGCCCTCCCTGTTTCAAGGGTGCCCTAACCCAGCCTGTTTGCCACATCATGGCTGGCATTCCTTTTTGCCTAAACTAGGAGTTTCTTACTCAATCTACTTTCTACTGCTTTTGACATGTTTCTGAGCCCAGTCATGTGCCACATGCACTGGAAGGCTTTCTGGAAGTAATGGCATTTACTGTTGTTTGGTTAGTCAAAACCAGGATATTTGTTTGTTCCTCAGGGACCTGATTTTTTTTTTTTTTTTTTTCAGTCTCTGCATTCCCAATGCTATGTTTCTGTTTCCTTCTTGAATTACTTGCTTAATGGGAGAGCTGAACTTTGAGCTGCTCGACTCCCCACCCGCTCACTTTTCACCCACTGAGCTGTTTGCTCCTGCTTTGCACAGCGCGGAGAGTGCAGAGGGGCTGAGCTACACTTACTTTTTTGAATACTAGAGAAAGGCTGGTCTGTTTGCCCAAACAGCCCTACTCAGTTCTGTGGAAAAGGCAAAGTGGTGCTGAAAAGCTGCAAAAAGATTTTTGTCAAGCACTGCCATTGCAGTGACATAAGGCCAAACACGGATATGGTTTAAGAAAAGGCATTTTTTTTTATGATTGGCCAAAAGTATGTTTTAGTTAAAACAATTTTGGTTTTAGTTTTTAGCCCTTAAAACCACAAGCTTTTTAGTGGGACATGAGGGGGTCCACTTGAGTTTTGATTAATGCTTATTACTAATTATTACTGTTTATTACTAATTAATAATTACTATATTATTACTAACTTGTTTAGCTGTCTAATAAAACAGCTTTATTTCATTTGTTCATCTGTAAGTTCATGCCTAATTTGAGCCTCTTCTCTGGGTGAAAGCTGAGTTCATGGCAGCTTCCCTTCAGCCGTATGCTGATGGCTATTTCCACCTGCATTTTTCCTTTCAGTGGAGTATGAAATGCTGCAGGTGCGACTCTCGGGTGCCTCACTCCCACAACAGTCACCGTGTGGAAAATGTGCTGTCCTCCAAAGGGCACCTGCGCTGGTGGCAGTCCCAGAACAGTGAGTGCTGGGGAGGCTGGGATCCCTCCACAGTGGGCTTTCATGTATCTGAGCCTTCAGGCCTGTGCGTTCTACAGCAGGAATCCTGTCTCAGTTCCCCTGCCTGCCTGGGATCAGCCTTAAGTATTCCCAGGATCATAGGTGACTGGATGCTGCATTTAGGTCTTGAAAACAATTGAACAGAAACTTTTGTTTTCTCAAAGATATTTCAAAGTGGATGTTGAAACTTCAGTTCCTGTTTTGAACAAGCCATTCCCTGTGGGATGGTAATTCCAAGTTTCTAACTTCATGTTCTCACAGACACTTGTTGACTTAAATGATTGGAATACTATCACTGAGGGGAGGAAAAGAGGTGTTAAATTCAATTGGATTGAAAGATTGGAAGGAAAGAGGGAAATAAATGACTTGACTCAGACAACTAAGTGTTTTATTTTTCTGAAGTCCATGGTCTGCATCTCTGAAAACTGTTTCTTTGTGTCTCCAGGCGTGGATCAAGTCTCTTTGCAGCTGGATCTGGACAAGAAATTCCTGCTCAGTAGCATCGTCCTTGACTTCAGGGTTTGTATGCACCCTCCCAACTTTCAAAGAGGCTACAAAACATAGTGGAAGGGCTCTACTGGCTCTTAGCAGGATGTGGGAATCCAGATGCAAAGCTGCTGCTGGGCTGCACATAAGCAGGCCAGGGATTGTGCCTCCATTTCTCCCTTCTTTTTCATTTGTATGGCTGTTTCCTAGGGCTATTAGGAGGACCAGAACAGGCTGGCTTCCAGTAGGTGGTAGGTTCCCATGTAACTGATTGTCTGCTGTAAAAATCTCTTTGATGCAAGCCTTAATCACAGATATGCCTCTTTTTTCCTCCTGGCCACTGCAGTCTCTCCTCCCTGCTGCAATGCTGATAGAGCGCTCCACTGACTTTGGCAAGACCTGGAAGGTTTATCAGTACCTGGCCTCTGACTGCGCTGCCTCCTTTCCTCGGATCCCTCAGGACTCCCCCAAGAATTGGCAGGATGTACAGTGCCAAGCACTGCGTGCCCAGCATGGATACCCTGTACATGGGCGCAAGGTACGATTTATAGGATTTTGTTGCAGGAGGCTCCAGCATTTGTACATTCCTTGCAATGTAACCCTGTAATAGGGGCCAGATCACCTAAGTTACATTGCAGAAAGATATAGTGGCTTGGAAGTGCTGGGATTTGTGTGTGTCACAGGAAATCTTCTACAAATATTATACCTAGCAAGTGATGTGAGTCAGTGGACATCCAGGAGTGCTGAGGAGAGTCCTCTGGAAGATTCTTACTCCTTCCAAAAGGAAAACCCTTACTGCTTTGTGGGAAAGCTATGGCTTTTGTCAGTCTTCTGCTAAATCTTCAGCAATTCTGAGGCCTTTTTTCTGCATTAAGTGACAGTTCTGCAGAAGAGGCAGGTTCAGGGCACTGTCTTACTGCTTAGGTTGTGAAAAGAAAGAACTTTCTACTTTTTAATTTTCTTAATCRTTTCCTTCTAAGGTCAAATTCAGTGTCCAAGACCTGGCATCTACCATTTCTAACTCTTACAGCCAGATTGTCAACAGTAAGTGAATGACCTTCTGTGTATCTGAGAAAGGGAGGGGAGGGTGATGCACCTTATGGTTTTACCTGCATGTGATGGAGGGCACTGACTGAGCCTTGGTAAACCCTTCTGAGGGAGCAAGCCCTTTGCAAAGCAAACCTTCAGCTGCATGTCTGATGGCTGCCCTGACACCTCTCTGATGTATGATGTCCTCTGTGCACACCGCAGGTACAGCACTGACACGACTTTCCTTTGTGGTGCCCCTCAGATATGCTGCAGACTGGCATGTCAAATATCTTGAATGCAGGAGCAGGTTTTGGTCTTCACTGATAGTTCAACTACTGCTTTGTGCTGAGGCTGCTGTCGGTTTCTTGTTCCTAACCTTCAGTGCTAATTRTGATGTTCTTCTCCAGCTTGTCTCTGCTTCTGCTGCCTCCTCACATCTCTTATTGATCCCTAACAGATCTGGGAGAATTCACCAACCTGCGAATTAACTTCACTCAGCTCCCTCACATTGTGCACCAGGGTTACCGCTCACCCAGCACTTTCTATGCTGTGACAGAAATGCAGGTGCAGGGAAGCTGCTTCTGTAATGGACATGCCAACCGTTGTGCTCCTTCTGGAGATCAGCATGCCATGGTGAGTGCCAGGGCGTAAGGAGAAGCTGGGAGACGAATACTGTTTGGTATCAATCTGTCCCTGAATCCAGCCCCATCATATGCCCTGGCCTCCTGCGTCTCAGGGAATACTGATCAGGAGAGTTTGGACAGGATGACCAGCAATTTGATGCGAGAGAATCTTATCCCTGGCCAGAGGCTGCTTTGAATCAATCAAAGGGAAATGTTGCCCTGTTTTGCCTGCAGCATTAGGGTGATGGCTGTGAGACTGGTGTAAAACTATTTCTTGTGTATGAAGGAAGTTAAAGGGCTTTACAAGGAGTTACAAAAGTTTGTGGCTGTAGGAGTTTGTAGTCTGGATGTAATTGCACCTGCTGTCACTGGGTCATTTGGCCTATCTGGAAGACACTGAAGTTTCTAGCGGGCTCCTTCATATTCAAAAAGTATTTGCCGATGYAGATTGCTTGTGTGAGATTTCCCTGTCGGCAGCCTGTGTTTGTCCTGTTAGCCTCAGTTGTGTTTGTCCTCAAGTATATTGTAGAGGTGATGGGAATTCATTGTTGCTGTGGGCTAGGGAGCAGCTTGTCCCTGTTTTTATGGTTCTTGCTGTCTGAGTGTAAGAAAGCTTGATCTTTCTGCCTTCATCTGTGTAGTGCTTGGGAACAGGCAGGTGAGCCAGAAACAGAAGCATGCCAGATGATACGTGTATCAGAAAAAAATCAAAAGAAAACTGTGAAATTCGCAGAACATCCATAAGTAGCGGGTAATATTTTGTCTCTGTTCCAGGTTCATGGACATTGCGTATGTCAGCACAACACTGCAGGGCCGAACTGCAATCATTGTGCAGACCTCTACAATGACCAGCCTTGGCGACCTGCAGAGAACAACAATCCCCACGAATGCCAGAGTAAATCTGTCTTTCCCTCTTTCCTCTTCCTTAGGCCTTTCTAACTTCTGCTGATTCATGAATGATAGGAGAGAGAACAAATTCTGAGTCTTTTTACCTGGACACTGCTGGGGACTGGATGTTAATATGAACTGTCTTTGCAAAACCTATTCCTGAAATGACTATACTGATACTGGTTTGTTGGAACTGCAATAGGGCTGATGCCCCCAGGGTCACAAAATGGATCAAGATAGTGCTCCTTTAAAACTGTCTGGCTGGTGCAAGTTTCACACTGCTGCAGTTTATGGGTGCTAATATGCATTGCAGATGATGAGGGCACCATCTAGTGACAATGTGGCAGAGCCTCCGGCTGCTAGGAGATTTTTACACAGCTGCAGTGTCAAATAGGCTTGCTTACTTTCTTTTTAGGGTGCAACTGCAATGGTCACTCCGACTCGTGCCATTTTGACGCAGATGTTTACCAAGCCAGTGGTGGGGAGAGCGGAGGTGTGTGTGACAACTGCCAGCACAATACAGAAGGGCGAAACTGTGAGCGGTGCAAAACTAACTATTTTCGCAACCAGCAGCAAGATTTTGCCCATCCTGAAGCCTGTCTGCGTAAGAGCCTGGTTATACCTGTGTAATATCTTCCCTGAAACTCCCACCGACTTCTCCTCAGACTCCTCATTGATGCTGTTTATTGCGTGTTTCCAGCCTGTGAATGTGATCCAGACGGCACTGTGCCAGGCTCCATTTGCGACCCTCTCACTGGACGCTGTGTCTGCAAGGAAAATGTGCAGGGGGAGCGCTGTCACCTCTGCAAGCCAGGATTCACCCAGCTGGCTAACACCAATCCCCAGGGATGCCACAGTGAGTAGACCTTGAAATAGCTACTGCTGCCTGGGAGCTAGCTCACATCTAGCCTTTGCATGCCGCATCTTTAGTAACTCTGAAAGGGACCTGGTTCTCAGCCAGCATTGATTTGGGGTTTCCAGATCAGAAACCTGACAGGCAGGGACTTATAAACCTCCTTACTTAGGGCTGTAGTCTGTATCAGGTTTGAGTTTGGCAAAAGTTGTTGGAATACTGGAGTTGAGAACATATGTAGGGCTGTATCCTCCATTGTGGGTGCCTCCCCTGACAAACAGAGGGCTTGTGAATCCATCAGGGCTGCTGAAAGCAATGCTGTGTGGGGCTGAGTGTAGCTGCACAGCAGCAGAGAGCTGCCATGGCTTGGGTTAGCAGTGCCTGCATCAGCTGGGACTGGAGGGGGATAGAGGCCTCCCAGGGCTGCTGAGTCCTGCTGCAATGCTTGGGTGGACACGTGGTGTTAAAGTAGGGGCACAGCTCCTTTGTGCCAAGCTCTAACGTTAAGGGAGAGAAAGGAGAGCACATCTTTCAGCAGCAGTAAGGTGCTTGGATAGACCTGACTTGTGGGAAGACAGGCTGGTACTAAACACTCAGTTTTAACAAGACTAAACCCTTCCTGTTTCAGGATGCACCTGCAACCTACTAGGATCACGCCAGGACATGCCCTGTGATGATGAGACAGGGAGGTGCTTCTGTCTGCCCAACGTGGTGGGAGCCAACTGTGACCAGTGTGCCGTTGACCACTGGAAGATTGCCAGTGGCCAGGGCTGCCAGCCCTGCAGCTGCGACCCTCGCCACTCACTCAGCACCCAGTGCAACCAGGTACTGTCAAGCCCTGGACACACGGCATTCCTGGGGCTGGGGCTCTTGCTCTAGGATGCTGCAATCCCTTGGTACGTGCTGCAGGTAGCTGGGCAGAGGTCGAAATTACCTGCTGGCCGCATATTCTGTGTGTCCTTGGGCAGTCAGTTAGTGTCCCTGTGCCTTGGCTCAAATGTCAGGCTAATGATGCTTCTGGACACTGTGAGGATAAGTGCTTTAGACTTTTGGTGCTCTATGTGCTGCTCATACAGCTGTGAGACAGGTATGAGGGAATGATTTTGGTATGCACTTCTCCTCTCCCTTTCCCTTTCTTTTTCCAGCCAACTCTGAAAACAGTCCTGTGTGGAACTGCTGGCACCCTGCTGGCCCAGAGGGAAGTGGGGAGATAAGCTGTCAGGGCTTTGCACTGCAACAGCTGAGGATGCTGTTGACAACAGGAGCCAGTGTCCCTGCTGTGGCACAGCATCCTTATGTTACTGAGWCATCAGAGCATCAAAACTACTTGTTAGATGGTGTCATCTTGCCATCCCATGTGTGGGACCCTCCAAAGAAGGGCAGTGCATTTCTTAATGCATTATGCTCTTGTTTTCTACTTTTCATTTCCTAGAAGCAATGTGACAGGCTATTCAGGAAAATGAAGGAAAGTGGTAATTACAGAGACAAGATTAAGCTATTGTAAAAGACCCAATACTTGTTCAGGAAATCCTAATATGAGATTTTCACTCAATAAGAGATTTTCACACAGGCAAGGCAGGTTAATTATCCTCATTTGTCAATGAGAAGTGTGTTTGTTACTTCGGGCTTAAGAGACAACTGGGAAAATTAAAATTAAATGAAAAAAAAGATATAAGAGCCAAAGACAGGTCCCAAGCCAGCTCAGCACAAGGAGGAAATCTGAGACACAAAGGAGACCTAATTTCTCACAGATGATTCCTTTGTCTTTGAAACATAACCTAAAACCTGAACATCGTAATACTTGTAAGCGGGGGCTGTTTGGAAATCTGGACACAAGCCTCTTATGGTTGTGCCCAGGGACCAGCTGAGCCTGAAGCCCAGGGTGTGCAGTGCTGACATGTAATAAGATACAGTCTAAATAGCCAAAAYTGACAGAGTGCTAGTAACAGAAAGAGAGGATTATTATTATTTACATCTCATCTTCCTTTGTGGGAGGATGTCAGGGGAACAGAGACAAACTCTTTTCAGTTGTCCCGTGTGACAAGACAAGAGGCAATGGGCAGAAATTGAACGACAGAAGTTCCCTTTCTAACATCTTTGCTGGGTTGATGGGGAGAGTCAGAGATTCCCTTACAAAGGTTCRGGTTGATGGCAGTGGTCATCAGAGTGGTGAGAGGAAACCTCCTCTCTTTTGTTCTCTCTCCCTTCTACACGCTGGCAATAAACCCCAGTGCTGGCAGTGATGAGACGATCCTCTCCCTAGGACTGAAAGATCAAAGCTGTGTGCCTTCTGTTGTTTTTCCTACCCTTAGGTAGGAGACAGACAGATTGAAAACAGAAAGGCTTGAGAGTGGTTCAGGCTCTGCAGTTCAGSGTATGCTGCGTGGAGTGGTTTGCATCATGATGTAGGCCTGAATTAGCAGCTGAGCTCACACGGGACTTAAACAGTGATGATAAACACAAGTGCTGGGAGATAGGTGCCTGAATTCCCACACATGACTGACTTTTCATTGTCACTCAAGGAGTTGGAGAGGTTCAACAACAGCAGAAGTGCCTGTGTGGGATGAAAATGTGACTAATTCTGTCAGGGTCTGACAGCAGAAGGGTTTAACAAGGGATAGTTAGAGAGAGAACTGATGTTGCATATCAGGCTGGAGCTTCCTTCTGTTCCAGAAAGGAAATGCAGGAGCCTTTGGTTGGAATTTCCTGCTACTGAAGTCAGCAAAGGGTCGGAATACAGGGCGGCTTTACTGATTCAAGAGCAAATCAGGAGAGGGCTTTCCTAGGAAGATATTCAGAGCTGGATCTCCCTAATGCATTTTTCTTGCTTCAGTTCACAGGACAGTGTCCTTGCAGAGAAGGTTTCACAGGACGAACATGTTCTGCTGTACAGGAGCAAGTTTGCCCAGATAGACACTATGGAGATGTCAGGGTAGGATGCACAGGTATGGAAGAGCCATTTCTCATTGGCATACTGTTACTTAGTACAGTGAAATCACTGGTTATCTGGAAAAACAGCATCTGGCCAATGACTTGACATCAGACTTTCCACAGTACTTTACAAGAGAACTTTCCGGTCTGGAAGAGCCTCCCTGTTTGGCTCTGTTCCTCTCTCCTATCTCTGGGTACTATGAGCAATCAGGCTTTGGGGACCTGTTTCTTTTACTGTGTCCATGCCATCTTCTTCCCAGACATGGGAAAGGGTGAAAGAGGTAGACTGAACTTCAGATTATATTGGCATTCAATTTAAAGGGCCTGATTCCCAACACCCCCTTTTAGTGGGATTGACCTCTGTATCTTTTCACCTTTCCATCCACTAGAATGCAACTGTGATTTCCAGGGCACAGAGGAAACGGGATGTGACAAGACCACAGGCCACTGTCTCTGTCGCCCAGGCATTACAGGGATCCGCTGTGACCAGTGCAAGCGAGGTCACTGCAGCACCTACCCCCAGTGTGAGTTATGCCACCCCTGTTTCCAAGCCTATGACAGCGACATCCAGCGCCTTAACACACGCAAGGTCAGCCTGAGCAACTCGACTTCACAGCTGCACTTTGGGACTGGAGGCTCCCGCTTCAGTGCCCGCCTCTCAGAAATGGAGGGCAATGCTCAGCAGGCCCAGAGCATCCTTGACAGTTCTCTAGTGATGGAGCAGGACTTGACCCAGCTGGCCAGCATGCTCACTGTGATCAGGTAAAGGACTTTAACTCGATGATGCAGTGCCCAGAGCTCCATGGGCCCATMGTGCCAGCACACAGGCTTTGAGCTAGTAGAGTAGCTGCCTTAGCTAGATAGAGCTAAGATACAAGCTTTTCCTATGCACTGATTCGACTTGTCATACCTAATCACTTGGATATTTTCTGCTTTGTTTCCATAATTGAAAATGTTGCTAAGCTCACACAATTATCAGGGACACAAGAGGCCTGTGCTTCCAACATGCTCCTCCTGTGGGCTGGTCTTACCCTGCAAATAGAGGAGAGCATTTGACAGGCTTTTGATGATCATCTTGCATCCCATGTATAGACACAAGCCTGAAAGATGAGGTAGAGAGGACCCAGAAGAAGAGAGCTCTAACCTGGCTCTGCTATCTAAGGGCTGTGCAAACCTCTGAGGTTATTGTGTATACTTGGGCAGCCARTTCTCTGGGCAAAGAGAAGTGCCTCTTCACCATGTGTTTGTAGCATCCCAGCACATGAGGACCTGATCTCTGTCCACAGATAATTTGCTCTGTACTTGAATACATGTTTTTTGCTTTTTCTCTCTCAGAAAGCAAGCCCAAGGCATAAATCCTGACCTTCATTTTCTGGATGAGACTACTTCTCTATCTAGTGAGCTTGACACCCTTAACAGAAGTTCAGTTATCATTAACACCCAGTATCAGACTAAGAAGAACCAGTTTGAAACCAGCCGCAGCACAGATGTTTCAGGTACAGTTGTACTATTTCTTAATTTGTGGCTGTTAATTTACTCAATGTGCCTGTGGGTCTGGTGGCTTTCCCATGGCTTGAATGTATAAAATGGAGAGGCTTTAACTGGCTGTCAGCTTAGGAACAATAAATAGCTCTTCTCCTGATAAAGAGAGAAACTCTTTCTATCAAACCTCTAATTTTAGCAATTACTAGCAATTTTATGCTAACAGATTATTTGCTCTCAAGTATTGAGGTTGGAAGACTCAGTGTGCATGCATCATTTTCCTGATGTCCCAGCAGGCCGRCTGATTTCTCTCTCAGCCAGCACAAACTTTCTTCTACATGCAAAAGTGCCTCTCCTCCCAGGGCCCAGCATGAGCTATTAGAAAAGGGGGTGAGCCCATCTGAGAATGTGTCACAGAAACTGGGAGGAAGCTGAAATAATGAAGGTTCTGCACAGATGGAAAGGATGGAGGGGTGGGAAAGGGAGTCAGGCGTCTGTCACACACTTAGGAGAAGAGCTAATTAAGCCTTATGATGATGTTAGTAGTAGGTTGCCATTATATCCCTGCTGCAGCTAATTCTCTCCAAGTATCTTACTGTCTTCTGCCTTCCCTCCTTTGTATGTTGCACAGTGCAGCTCAGCTTACCAGGGATGCGCTAATCCAGAGCACATGGAGAATGACCTCTGCATGTGCAGATTCACTCTGAATCTCTGATTGTCTAAGCAAGGTTTATAGATCTAAGTCCTGACTGTTCTCCTTTCAGGCTGCAATGGTACAGGGAAGTGGGGGAGTGGTGGGCTCTACCTGCAAATGATGAAAAGGGAGCCCTTCCAAAGGAGCCCTTCCTCCCTCCCCCTGCCAAAGCTCACCTTCTGAATTGTGCTGAGCAAAGCAGGGGTTTAGCTCAGGATCAGCACCAGTGTTTCTTTTGCTCTAATTTTGTTTTGATCTTTGAGCCTCAAACTAGAATTCAGTCCTTTAGGAAGGCTATCTAGCTCACTACGAAAGAATGGCTGAAAGGTATTTGGAATTAGAAGGAGCTTTTTAGTTGTGCTTTAGTGACTAATCTCTGTTTTTGTGTCCCCCTCCCCTCTGTGCGCACATCCACTTGCAGGGTATAGTCAATGACTTTGTTTAGGTAGCTATGCTGCATTTATGAGTCATGAAAGCATTTGTGTCATTTATTGTTTTTTCTCCTGTAGGAGCCTTCAAGACAATCAGATCTGCTTATCAGACATCCACCAATGCCAGCAATCTCATAGCTGGTGCCTCCAGGCTGCTAGCTGAATCCAGAGAGAAACGGAAAAATGCCGAAGGACTGGAAAGGGTTTTTACAGACTATACCTCCACATTGCAAGCTCTCCAGGGCAAGATAGCCTCATCTCCCAACTTGACTCCAGTTATTAATAAGGTGAAAATAGAAAGTGATTTTCTGACTTTCCTGCTTGCATATATCTAGTTTTTAAGAGGGCTTTGTAGTGCTCGCGAGTCAGAAGTCTTATCCTGTGGTCATTCATCTCTCCTCAAACAATCTAGCATGGTAGGATGAAATCTCTGGACAGAAAATCTCACCATAAAGAACATCCCAGCAAATTGCTGCTTTGGAACATCAGTGGGGAACATTCTGAGCATCCCTTGTCTAGTAACAACAGATAACAAAGTACTGCACCCCCCCCCAATCTCTTTTCAGACATACATTTTTTTCCTCCAAGGACTCTCTTATGTGTCAGTTTTTGTATCTCAAAGACCCACTTAATTTATGGGTAAGGTTCCTTTTCTTTCTCCTTCACTGCTTTGTTATTGCCATGGAGATCCATTTTAGTGTCTCCTAATGCACTGTTGCTGTGGAGACCACCAACCTTCCATCTCTGCTTTTCAGGGCATCAGAGTGTTCCCAAGTAATCAGCCTGGGCTGATTTTTGCACTCTCTCTGAATTTGCTTGTGCCCATGCTGCAATGTGTTCTTTGGATGGTAACTCTAGAACATGACCTGCAGTTAAAAACACTCATGTGTAGGCAAAAGAGCAGGATCTTCTCAACCTGTTATCCCTTTAAAAGAAAATTGGTCAGGTTGCAGGGTTTCCAAGAACTGTGAGGAGAATTGCTATCTTGTGAGTAAATGAAATGTTTGCTCCATATAGACACACCCTCTGTTGTATTTCGTGAGCTGCTGGGATTTGGCTCCTACTTTGCTCCTGTTTGTGCTCCGGCTTATACTTGGAGATGGTGACGAGAAGTTCAGTCCTCACAGTACTGTCTCAGATATGGGCATTCAAAGCCAGTATGTGTGTGCGTAGTTCTGACTGCCCTTCTCTGACATAGTCATAGTCTTTGCTTGTTTGGGCTTAATCACACAATTGGGTATATGTCACTGGCAGCCATGCTCATGTGCTTTGGCCACCCAAATCAAAGGGTTGGTACTTCTGACGTCCCACATATCGCTTCCACTGCAGAAGTATTGCAAGTTCATGCCCAGGTCCCTTGGCATGAGTCTGTCCAAAGAGCCTGGCATAGGCTAGCTATAATATACTGGTTTGTCTTCCTGAAACCACTGAGGTCTCTGTGCCACTGATGATGACATGGCAGCAGTGAGATCTCAGTACTATGTGCTGCTCTCTCCCCATTTAGATTTGTGGTGGTTTCAGAATGGAGAAGTGTACTCCTGCTCAGTGTGAAAGGTTGCTTTGCTTGCAAGACAACAGCACAGAATGTGGAGCTGGTCTGAGCTGCAAAGGCATCTTCCCTCTGTCACGAGGTGCCCTCAGGAAGGCTGAGAAAGCTGCGAGCGAGTTCCATAGCTTGAGTGTTCGGCTTCAGGAAACCACACAGCTGGTGAGTGCAAGGAGCATGATGCTCCCTGGGCCTGACCAAGGGCGTGGGTGCTACTGTGCAGCATGCCGCAGGAGCCTATAGCTCTGTGCTCAGTTCTTTGTTATTGTGCGACCTGGAAAGAACAGGTTGTGATAAAATAAACAATCTCAAACTTGATTTGAGACTTGATCTTTTGGACTGCTTCAGAAATTCAGAATTTCTTTTAATGAACATCTTTATGCTACCTCTGCAGTTCTTGGCTCTCATTAGCCTGGAAGCCATAGAGCTGAAATGCCATGGGATCTTTTCTTTTAGTATTTCCAGTCATGCAAGAAGCTCTGGAAATGTCCCAGGGAAGCCTGTCTTCCTTGTATTTTGGGATTAGTATGGCAGAAGGGGTAGGAATTTGAATACACCTCTGAATCTGCAGGTATCTGCTCTAACATTTGTTCGAATCTGGAATGTGTGTTAGCGCTGCTGCACCTTTTCTCTATAGCATTTCAGAGTTCTTGCATGGACAAAGTGGGTTTTCAGAGTCGTTCAAAATGCATTTCAAAGGCATTTTCAAATGCCTTTTTGAAACCTTATTTGCAAAACCAACCATCAATCTTTACCATTTACAGTCCTCTAAGCTGAGGCATGTTAAAAATGGGTAAAAGCATAATTTTCAAGTGACTTGTCCAATTTCTTAAGGGTTTGTTAAGGGCTGCTGGGATTTCATATTAAGTGAAATGGCTTCAGTAAGATATTGTTGTTCTCAGATTAAAGCAACAGAGACATCTGCAAATCAGATACAAAGCAATACTCAGCGTCTTGTGGAGCAGATCAGTATAACAAGGACCCAGATAAAAARTGATGTCCGACGCATCCAGCAGTTCATCCAGAAAGTTCGAAACTTCTTGTCAGGTAGCACTGTGCAAACTTACAGTATGCATATGCAAGTTGATTTGTGCATAGGAGATCTAATTTTGTACAGTGATATTATATATGAATACAAAAATTGAATCAACTAAATAGCTTACCTAGTTTAGGCTCAGAGATATCCAGTTCATCTGCACATGAGTTTATTAACATGCCCAAGATAATGTGCATCCACAGAGTGTTTCCTGAGAAGCAGAGGAGAAGAAATTACAGCAGTGCATGATTTTTCTCAGTAGGTGAAGTTTGGCCAGCTGATTTGGTCAAGCATGATTGTGCCATTCACATGGAACCAAATTAATCCTGGATGTTTTAGCCATATTGACTTTTCTGTCACTTCATCAAAGGCAAACGGGGCCTACTTCCTTTCAGGCTTGTTAAGAGCCATCCATTAATGGACGCCTCGGGTAAGAGCATACCAAATGTTGAGCTTTGTGGAGGAATTTTTAATGGCCAAATCTGGTGTCAAATCTCTTTGTTCTAAAACAAAAAACTGAATTTAACAAAAGTGGAAAGCTCTAGATTGACAGCTCTGAGGAAGAGGAGTCTTTCGTTTGTTTGTAGCATGGGCAACAGATTTCTTTGCATAATGTTCTCTGCCATAGTTCCTTTCTTTGTCTCTGGGGCTTGGGGACAAACATATTCACCCATGGCCTCTGTGCTAAAGCTGTCTGTGAGTGTTACCAGTTAGCACTGGTTAGGATGGCAGCTTCTGAGCAGCCTTCCGATGCAGAAGAGTTTATCACCAACATTTACTGACCGGAGATAAACTCAGACCAGTCTTCTCTGGAGCAGACTATTTATCAGACTACAATTCCTTGTTGTCCTATAAAACAACAAGATGACTTACTGTTCACAGACAGATTGTAATAACATAATAAGCTTCATGAGCATTAGCTGAATAAGAAAATCAGGTCATTTGATGCTGCCTGGTGTTAATGATGAGTGAAGATATTTCTGAGCTAATCACTTGGCTAATGTCCCTTGGGCTTTGCCTGCTTCTGATTCCTCAGATTTGTTAACTTTTATTTGTGAAATAAGAAAAGGCTTGTCTTGAAACACAATCTCATCTCGTCAATGAGATCTACTTGACTGGGCTTAGCCATCTTACTCTCTTTGCCAAATTAAAGGTATAATTTTAGTACTTTTCCTGCAAATTTTGCTGAGATGAATGAAAAGTACATACTAAATATGAACTCAGTTCTCGTTTTATTCTAAGCAGTAGGAAAACTTTTCAATACTGAAACAAACCTAAACTCATCGTATTTGTTCCCCCTTAAGTACAACAGAGTCATGTAAGTCCGTAAGAGTAATCAGTGAAAGGGTCAGTTCAGTCTACAATTAAAGACCTACAGCAAATCCCTGGGACAGTTGACAGAGCTTTTTATGTCAGCAATTCTAAAGCATCAAATATGCCAGAAGATGCTAATCAACATAGTTGGGACATACTTAGGAACTATTCTAGTGTGACTTCCATGCTGAGTGGTAACATAGACCCACTCTGGGAAAAGGAGATGTGAGAGGTGTTATTTAGAATAATGGAGAAAGAATCACAGAGCATCAACAGAATGCTTAAAACCTTGAAGATACAGCACAAATCTAGAATAGACAGCAGAAATGGGTACATTCCTGCACACTTCAATATGGAGGAAGAAAATGAAAAAGGGGTAGGTTTAGTTAAAAGGACTACTATTACTGCTCCACTCACTCACTTGCCCCACAACTGAAGATGGCCTGCTCTGTCTGTCATTGAATGCTCTATCCACCTGAGCCCAGAAGGTTCGGTTTTTGGAGAATCAGATGCTGAGCACTGCCCTGTAGCTGGATCATAGTGTACCTAGACAGGTTCACAAATACTGCCTTGCATCAGGGATATGCAATCTGTGTCCTGTCTGTACTCTCTCAGGGAATATGTGGTAGAACTGTTGCCTCCATCTTTTTGATGCTTCCTATTTGGTATCTTATTTCAGTCAGCATGGGGAAAATCACCTTCAGACTGAGYTTTTCTTTAAAAACAGGCACCTGCTCTAGCTAATTAAATTCAAGGTGGACTTTGGCAGCTTTCTGGAACAGAGACCAAGTATGTGTGAGAACATGCAGAGCTGGATATCTGCCTTCATGCTCCCTTGCATTTGCATTCCTACCTTTCTGTTCTTTTCTTCTATTTCTGACATTTGTTTATTTGCAAATTCTTTAGACACAGATACTGACCCTGCTGCTATCCATGAAATCAGTGAGTCTGTTCTCTCACTACATCTCCCTACGGATGCTGCTGCAGTCCTGAGAAAAATGACTGAGATCCAAAATTTGGCTACTAAGCTTCAGTGTCCAGAGAGCATACTTGCCCAGACAGCTGAGGATATTGCTAAGGCCAAGCAGCTTCAACAGGAAGCAGAACAAGCCAGGTCAGTTGGGACTCAAAGGCTTTTAGTAGCTAAGGCTTACACAGCCAGCATGAATGTGGTGATTCTCAGTTGGGTTTAAATCTAACTTTGCTGGAGCTGTACTGACTTGCATAACTGGATGTTTTAGCCCAGGGTCTTCTATGTCCATACAGTACCTAAAAGAATGAGTTTGCGGTCTGTCTGATGCCAGAATACAAATAAGAAATCTGACAGCTAATAATAGATCTCATTATAGGTACTAGAACAAGAAGGTCTTTACCCAAAGTAATGGATGCTCTTTTCCTTCTCTTGAGCTCCCACGATGAGGGATGATAGGCTTGCTCATGTACTACTTGATACTGGTGACCTATATCCTAATTGCACAAGAAAGTGTGAGGGGATTAAATGGACTATTTATTTTCTGGGTGAAAGTTGGGAGGATTATCCCACAGTCCCTTGAAAAGTAATTACAGACTGTCCTTGCAAATTTGGAGCATCTGCTTTGTCGCATGTTGACTTTCAGCAATATCCCAGAGAGCAGGTTAGAAGGATAAGTATATAAACTCCTCGGTAGTGTCTGACACCTGCTTAACCTGCTGGAAGCGATGAGGCAAGGGAGTCTGGCTTTCTAGAGGAAGCTCTTATCACCCAGTTTGAATAATTCCACTGCAGAGAAGTGTCTGTTGTAACTGGTTCAATGGTTGCTTTCCCTTTAATATTTTTTCCTGTACCATTTCCAAAAGAAATCAGTTCACTACTTTTCAGTTACAGTCCTATCTTGCTTTTTTCACTTGCTTATTTTGTCTCTGCCATCTTAACTTCCAACTCCTGCAAGTATCTACATTTACTTCTGACTCTTTCTCATGTTTCCCAGGAACCGGGCAAATGCTGTAGAGGGCAATGTGGAAGAGGTGGTTGGGAATTTGAGACAAGCAAACACTGTGCTCCTAGAGGCCCAGGGTGCTATCAGGGGCTCTAGTTCTTCGCTTCGATTCATCCAGGAGCGCATTGATGAAGTAAGTGGTGTACACTGACTTCCTAAATAGCAATATTCTGCCCTGCTCACTGCCCCTTTGTAACTTCCCAGCTTGATAGTATCCTGTACCAACACAATGTAGAAACCGGATCTGGTAAAGTCCTTGCTATACTTTCTTTCTTCTTCTTCTTCTTCTTCTTCTTCTTCTTCTTCTTCTTCGTCCTTTTTTTTTTCCTGCTGTGTCTCATTTGTTGTGTACTCCAAATTCCAGTCAAAAACCGCAGCTGAGCTCCCTGAGACAAGACATATCTTTTGCTGTGCTCGGTTGTACAGTGATGTCTCTGATCCCTGACGAAAACCTCAGTTCTGTAATTTGTCAATCAAGACAGAAATACTACAATGTTTTTTGGATGTGATTTCCTTCTTAATGCACAACACTGTTCTTTTAGATCAAGGCTGTTCTTGGCCCAACTGAGAATAATGTGAAGTCCATTGCTGGTCAAATGGATGGATTTGCAGAAAGACTCACCCAGTTGCAGTACAAAGCAGATCAGAATCGTCTGAGAGCCACAGATGCACAACAGACAGCAGCTAAGGCTGGCGAGCAAGCAAGGAGTGCTCAGCAGGTACCCAAGCTCGGGCAAGTCAGGAATTAAAGTAGTTCACAGCTGTGCACTTTCTTCTTATTGTCATAAGACAGCAAAGCCAGCTATGTCAAGGCACATTTTTGGGTGGGACAAGGAGAATTCCCTACAAAGGCCACTACTTGTGCATTGTCATTTTCTCATTCATCTGATGTAGTATCCCACTACTGAATTCTTCCAGGCCATTTCTCAATCCTAATGTCTGTTGCTGAAAACTTATTTTTGCTATATCTCCCATATGAGATAGCGTGGCCCACATAGCTATCAGTCAGCACTGACATGGGTATGTATATGTAAGCCTTTATGAGTCTGTATAATAATACTAATGGCAAAGCTCTAGTGCACTATTCATTTACTATTTAAAATGGATTCAACATTGCAAAATCCCCTTTCCCCCAGTTTGTTTGATTCTACATACGCTGCATGTTTGCTTTCCCACAGGCGTTTGAACAAGTAAAACAAACGTACGCTGAGGTGAAGGAAAGACTGAAGCAGAGTTCAAAACTGGGAGTGCAGGGCAGCAGGGTACAAAGCATAAACCTGGAGGCAAAAGATCTACTTGAGGAAACCTTGGCCATAATGCTCAGGATGGAAGGTAAGACTCTTTGTGACCTAATGTAATAATCTCAGGTAGTGAGGAGGGGCCTCTAGAAGGGAGAGGGAAAGTGACTACAAGGAAGACAACATACTTTTGGTGGTGTGGTGGTATGCATTTGAGTTGCAAGCACTGGTACTAAGCTAGTAAATCTAGAGTTAGTAAGGGTATGTACACCTGATATAGAGGGACACTTGTGTCTGCAAAGCAGATAGGCCCTTAGCAGCATCTTGGCTTTCCTCCTCCCATTCTCTTGATTTTTAAGCATTCGAAATAGCTTTGTTTGGTGACTCTTCAGGGCCAGCCAGCATGTGATTCTAGCTGACCGGGAGGCTGGAACCACCTTCTGTGTGGATGGAGAGTGAATGAATGCCTGGACCAGGCCATTGTTGGTGAGGGCCTTGGCATTGCTGGCATTGCTAAGCAGAGGGGAACATTGAAAGAGCTTCTCTAGGCCAGGTGCTCAGAAGAATGCTGCTTGGTGCTATTAACAGCAGGCATGTAGCACTGTACACCTGTTTCCGCATGCARCAAGGGTTTCTGATATTGCTGAGCAGGCCAGCGTGCAGTTTTCCTCCCAAAGCATGAAGTGCATACATATGAGCTTGCTCCTGTCCTACTGACATCAGTGAACAACAGCAGTACAGGTGTTCATCTGCTTCAGAAGTGTCCGGAGAAACCAGAGCTGTTTGGGAGAGAGCAGCAGCCAGCGTGACCCTCCTGCAGAGTGGTTGGTGTGTGTCAGGATGAGCTTTGTGGCCATATCATGACCAGAGTGGGCATGTAACACACACACACAGGGAGCTGGCACGTCTGGCTGATCTGTGAAACTTTGCAGCTTTTGTGAACTGAATCAACATTCAGAGCAGTTGTGTTCAGGTTTTCCGAGGAGTAAGAGGGAAATGCAAAAGGAGAAGGCAGTGCTAACTGTCCTCCCTTTGCCCCTGCATGAGCAATATCTGCCCCACAACAGAGGTGGAGGCTCAGTCCAACCTGAACGGCCTCTGAAAGCTGGGAATGGTAACTGGATATGTCTTCCTCCAACTGTGATCTTCCTGTAACCCTTTCTTTCCCTCTCTCCTCAGCTTTAGAGGCAGAAATTCAGAGAAGTAACAAAGCTTTAATCTCCAAGTCGACAAGCCTTGTGGGCCTGGAAGAGCAGGTCGAAAGGATTCGGAATTCGATCAACAAGCGAGTCGCATACTATGACAGCTGCTGACGAACGAACTGTTGAGGCTCTGTCTTGCCATACAGTTGTATTGTCTTCCTTCTCTTCAGACAGTTACTTCTGTATTTATTTACATTTTCTGCATGAAGTTTTCATGTTCCTAATTCTCTGATATTAGCAAATTGAATTACTGGGTCTTTGGAAAATAGCTACACTGAGCCAAAGGAGCAACTGGAATTATGACATTTGGTCTGGCTGAAGCCACCTAATTCTTATAGGAAAGGGAGACAGAAACCAATCTTCATTGCAAATAAAAAACATCCAGAAAGTTGCTATTTCTATAGGAGTTTATAAACCAGTAATTTTTTTTCTTATTTTAGCCAATTCAAGCTCTTGCAGCTGGATTTCACTGTTCAAATTGAAGCCTTCATATGAGGCCTTTTAAAACATTTTATCTGCATTGCAGTTTATCCTTAAAACTTGCTTTGGATTCAGTACTCTCCTCCTTTATTCAAAGAACCAGATCACAGAAACGTAGAATTTTATCTCTGTCATATCTATATATCATACCTATACTTACACAAATAGCAGAAATGCAACTTCTAATTCAAAGATAGAGTCAAATTTCTTCTTTGACTTTCTGCCACAATCTGCTTATTTACCACGTAACACTTTGCCAGCAGAATACTAGAGGGAATAGGTCTGCAAATGCACAGAGATTGCTTTAGAAGGGAGTTAATAGACCATTTCCACATCAAATTTCTATGAATAACCAACAAGCATTTTACAAAACAAAAGTCGGCTTTATTAAGCAAGTATTTATTGCACAGTTACAGACTTGGAAGCAGCGAATTTAGACCTTGCTGAGATTATTATCAGACATGTGGAAGTTGCTAGCAGGTTGTCTCCTTTTGTAGTTTAAGTGAAGACTGCACAGCCTAGGCGGCTGTTTGACACTGAACTTCAGGGTACTGAAGGTTGGGAGTAAACAAAATCCCAGGAGTGACAGAGTGCAGACTGTATTAAAAGAAAAAAAAAGAGCTGCCACTGAGTAAAACTCTGCATGGCTTTGGTTTATAGGATTTATGCTGTGCAGTGCACTTATTATGCATTGGACAACTACACAGTATACAGAAAACAAAAGCTTATAGCATTGAGCAGTGTTGTATGAACAATATACACTGAAAATGCTAGCAGAAGCCTCAGACTTTCCTTTGCTAAAGTGCCATCTCCCAGTGTTAACAATCCAGAAACACTTTGAGGTCACTGCATTGATCAATTCCCAGGACTAAGAAGCGTGCAGCTTGTCACTGGTCGGTCACCGCTCTCTGAGAAACTGCTGCCCATCTGCTCCTGGCAGGACACAGCCTCCTGTCTTCTTGCTTGCACTATTGATGTCTGGCTTTGAAGTGCAGAAAAGAGTAAAACAGCCCTTCTGTTTCTGCAAGAGACAGAATTTCAAACGAGGTTTGAACTTTGTTTTACTAGACTGCTACCTTCAAAACATTCTTTTAATAAGCAGAAGCATCAGGGGTTAGGAACAGCTTAGATCCTTTTATATGCCATGTCTCTAAAGGGTTATTGCATGACCAATCATTTCAATTCCTATTTGGGGTCTGTAGTAAATCCTACCTGCATTTCTCTCTTCTATTAATCCTTTATATATTACAATTCTGTTCATATAATCTCATCAGTAGAGAATGTGATAAAAGATTGTAGCATGTGGCTCACTTCACTGTATTCAGCTTTTGTGGAGAACTAAGCATATGTTCACCTTTGAGGAATAATTTTTCTTGCAGAATCTAATAGTAATACTTCCTCCTGATCGTATATAATGCACTGAGAATGGTAACTTAATGAGTCTAGAATTAATCTGATCTATGGTCAGACAGGGAGGAATCTTTGCACGATTGTACTTCACTTTGCTCTTCTTGCCTTTTTATTTTTCATTCATTTTCATTAATGGGTTTAACGTAAAGCAGCTGGTGGCTGGACTGTGGTATACGTACCTTTGAAGATGGGAGAGCCCAGTGCCTGACTTCCCCATCACATGATCAAACAAACTCCAGTTTGCCCAGTACCACAGTGAAAGTGTTTACCATTTTTCACTGGAACAAGAACTTCTGAGTTGAAAGGACTGTTTGAAAATGGAAGAATTGGAAGAGGAGGAAAAAAAGAGAGAAATAGCAATAATTATGATCATTCTTCAGGTGCATTAAAATTRTATTCTTAATATAAAGAGTATCAGCTGCTGAACATGAAGTATAGTTGTGGTGCCAGTTAACACTGCAGCAAAGGGAGGTTCAAGTTAGGCAACGCCAGCTGAGTAATTGGCAGCAGTAGCTTTAGCCATAGGCAATTTCAGTTTCTGGAAGGCTTGTGCACTAATGTCAGTCAAATATGGCAGCTGAAGCCCCATTAGCTCGGCTCACTGCAAGCTTTTCCATGTAGCCTGGGCAGTGTGCCTCCCCTGATGTTCACAGAAGCATAGAAGACATTTGGCTGGCCGCTGCTATCCACCCAGCCTAAAAGTTGGCTGCCATCCCTGTTCCTCACCCTTTATACCAGCGCCTGGGCTGGCAACTTAATGTGTCAGCCAATCATTTGCAGAAAGGTTCATCACATATATTTTGTCAGTGGTTATAGCTAGCAATTTGGATACCTACTGGGATTTTGCAGCTTTTTTAAGAAGCACCGTCTCAGAGCAAAAGGATGCCTTTGCTCTCTCATGCCCTACACAGGCTGAGCTGCAGCCACAAGAAGTTCTGTTTGGTGAGCTTGGAGGGTCTGGCAGAACTGGACTGCTGTCTCCTGGCAGGGATCCATTAATGGAGTGCTTTTGCAGCTTCCCCTCCGTCATTCCTGTGTCTTGTTCCAGGTGTGTGGGAAGGTTTTGACAGCCCAATGTGGGTACCAGAGGAAATGATACGGTCTTGTCTTCATTTGACATTCCTGAGCTGACAATGTTAGGTGTGTTAGGTCTGGATGCTTCAGAGACTTGTRTAACAGGAAGGTTGTTTTCACCCACTGCATGACCATTCATGTGGAGTTTCTTCATGTGGTGCACAACAGCTGCAGCATTAAAGGCTTGCTGAGAAAGAAGACAAAAATCCTGTGGTGAACATGTAGTGAAGCTGAGCTGTGTGAGCACTACAGGATGGAGGCACTGCACATCTTCTCTTAAGCAATAATTCACATATAGGGATGATAGTGCTGTATTGGTTAGCACTGTCTGTCTGTTTGGACAATATAGAGAAAACTCATTCCATACATATACACCGAGGTTTCCATTGACTACAAACTGCTGATGCTTTTTAAGATCACAACCACTTCTAGATAAGGAAATCACAGGGAACAGCTATAAACTACCCCAAAGTGTGAAATAGAGATCAGAGCTGAATTTTGAATGACAGTATCTAAAATGCCATGAAACAAGTGGTTCTAAAGAATTCCTCTCTCCACGTAAATTCCTACAAGAATGCTTGGTWTAGAGGAAATTCTAGTTTATGTTCAAGGCTGAAAGAAGGAAGGGCTGGATTAAGCTTCCAAGAGCTCTGTTAATGGAGCAGCAATTTCAGTCCTACATTATGAAGGTAAAAAGCTTACCCCCCACCCTTTACTTGTTGGCAGGGGTACTATATTGCTGTGTTTGTGGTAAATCTACCACTATGTATTATGCAGGGGATATTGGTCTAAGAATACTATAAACACTAACTGTATGTGCTTTTCAGGTGGCTTTTGGAGGAACTCAGCTTTTGGGTGCTTACCCATGCAGGTGAAGCCTTGCTTGTTGCTAAAAGGCAACAGCAAACAACTTACCCTCCATTTGCTCTTCGCAAAGTTTTTCTGAATCTGTGCGCTGACAGATGGGTATATGTCACGGTGAAGGGCTGTATTTCCATTAATCCTGCAGATGGGAGAGAAGAAAATGGGCTCATAGGCAGATGGCAGTTGTAAGGCATTCTGCATTCTAGAAGCAACTAACTGCTTTGTATATTCAATCAGCAATAATTAAACCCAAAGGAAAAACAGCAACAAAATGTAATACAAATACACACTTAAAAGCTTGGAAAAGCTCAGAATGGGATTTCTTCTTTGCCTCTGCTTATGGAGGCAAATATTATGCAAATTGTACTTTAATTATTCATCATTTTCTTTTTTCACACACAAAGAAGAAACACACAGGGCCACTCCAAGGCAGATAGTGATGTTAATGGGGATTAGGAGAACACCTCTCAGTCTCTCAGTTACAACTAAGCATGTGGATCTAAATGCGTAGGCTGGTAAATCCCCTTTGTCACTAGTTGGCAACATTAACTCCCAGGAGTTGTGTTCCTCTCACCATGGGTGCCTCAGGGCTTCTTCACACGTAAACCTTGTGTTTGGATTTTTCTCCAGTAAATGTCTAATGAAATCCTTGGCTGTTTGGGAGAGGAGGAGGAGAAGCAGAGAGAAAAGATTATTTTCTTGTTGTTCCAGGATATGATTCTAGCAGGACATAGCAGACTAGTAGACAAACACTGCAACTATCAACCTCAAGAAGGACGTGCTACTATTGTGTTATTACATCAGTAAACGGATATATTCATAGTGAAATGTTCCTTATGAAAAAAAGATCTATCCGAGGATGCACCAAACTTTATGCTTAAGTTACATGATTTTAAGCAGAATTTTTCACTGCCAATAGAAAGCATAAGAAAATCTAAACATAGCAGGCTTGTCCTATCCTACTTCCTTTAAACCTTGGCTTAAAGGGAAYTTACATCTTTCCCAATCTTTTTCTTTGCAAGGAGGGTAGTGTTGCTTCCTATTACATCCAAACAAATCTTCTGCCAGATTTTTTTGTATGTATATGAGGAGGATGTTCAAAAAATGCTGCTAAGATGTTGGTGCAACCAAAACTACCAGGGCAGGCTGCTTTGGTATCATCACCCCCACCATGGGCGGCGCTGGGAGCCTCTGCAATCGGATCCCACAGCTGGGGGTTTGCCGCTCTCTTAGTGTAACTCAGTTTAAATGTGCAACACTTCCTGCTATTCACATCCCCGCCGGTGTGTGGGAAGGGTGCTTGGGAGATGCCGAGTGTTGCAGCTTCATTTCTTATGCAATGTTGTCTACTTGGGCTCRTCTGTGATTAAGACGACTCTGGATTGCAGACACTGCATTTGTGAGACAGAGCAAAGTGTTTTCCAGTGTCTGAGCTTTACCTGACTCAGAGATATCGTCCCAAAATGGCGATTCAAACTCATAGTAACCTTCCTTAATCTTTTCAAACAGTTTAGATTCAGTCTCTTCATAGAAAGGAGGATACCCACACAGCCTGGAACAGACCAGAAGAGAGTGGTACTTCAGTGCCTCAGCCCATGTATGCACTTGCTCWTCTTTAGCTCTGTTTGGTTACTTGTGCAACAGGATTGGATGAAGAACAGAAGGGACCTCTATAGCCCCATCTGTCCCTCGCATCTCAATGCAAAAAGAATTAAAAACTTAACTGCAGCAGCAAAAGGACAAAGCCACAGCTGTTAYCTAGCTGCATGGTGTGGGAGGAAATGAAACAGAAAGTACTGAGGAAGACTGAGCAGTATTTGTAGACAACAGAAAARAACAAAACATGGGATGAAGCATGTAGTGGAAAAAATGCGTTTCYTTTCATCTCCTCCCTGATACTTAATTCCACAAATCCCTTTGCTTTCTATGATCTAGTGAATTAGTGCAAAGGAAGAATATATTGCTACTGTGAGCACAAAGCTGGAAGGTCCAGATCAACACTTTCACTCTGCAGAGGTATGTGAAGCTGTATACAAGGTGGGTACTCCTAGGAAAATAAGTGGGATGCTCACAGGATATAGGTGATGACTCCAATGGACCAGCAATCAACAGCTTTGCTGTATGGCTTTTGAGTGAGGACTTCTGGGGCTGCAGAAAAGCAAAACATAATCAAGAAAACAAGCAATATTGGAGAAAAAGGTGATTTCTAGTATGCCTGGCCTCTGAYATGCCTCTGTTTACTGATAGGATTAATATGTCCTTTTTGTATCTACTTTAGGACATTGGGTTTTTGGAAGTGAAGCACAGAATCATAGARTGGTTGAGGTTGCCAGGGACCTCTGGAGATCATGCAGATCCCCCTGCTCAAGCAAGGTCGCCTAGAGCACATTGTACAGGATTTCATCCAGGCAGGTTTTGARTATCTGTAGAGAAGACTCCAACTACATGACACATAGTACTACTATCATAGAAACAACCACTGAGACTTTCTGCCTGCATCTTAAGGTTTCAACCAGTAATCTGTGGATCAAGCTAATGCCTTCTGGCTGAAATTAAACAAAGCTCCTTGTGCTAAAATTCTTTTAGTAATTGTTCAATGTTCACATACATGGTGCATCTGTTACTAGTACATGCTGTTGATGTGATTATATATTTCCGTCTTTTCTGCTAGGTAGCATACTGTAAAAGTGTAATCTTTTCTCCGGACAGACCACTAATGAAAACCTGTTCCTGATCCTTGGCTTACCAACATATCCTGGAGTCCCACAGGCAGTGGACATGATGCCGTTCTGTTCCATTTTAGACAAGCCAAAGTCTGTAATCATAATTTTGGAGTTTTCTTCAGGAGTAAGGTAAAGAAGATTTTCAGGCTGTGAACACAAAATTCCAAGAAACAATGGAAGGTCATAGGACAGAGCATGAGCTTATTCCTGATGTGTGGTGGTTCAGGAGTTAGGGTAACCTGCTGGGCAGTGCAAAGAGTATCTTGGTGCAGTCTGCTAACAGAATCACTATGCTGTTTCATGTGGTGCCTGCTTCTGTTTTTGGTGTGAAAAGCTAGGAGTCAAACTTTGATTTGAGGGTTTGTAAGATTACACTACGTGCTTTAGAAAAGTCTGCAGATACATCAATCTATAAGGCGTTGTTATTTCAAGGGAACACGTTTCACCTTTAAGTCTCGGTGAACTATTCCATTTTCGTGGAGATACTTCACAGCTGTCAAGACCTGGTGGATTACCACGCTTGCATCTTTTTCAGTGTAAACTCCTCTTTCCAAAATTCGGTCAAATAATTCTCCACCAGATACTCTGTTGAAATGATAGTTCAGAAAGAAAAAGACTGAACATTAAACAAATCTAATTGTGCTTTCATGTTTGAGGCAAGCCAAATTTTCAGCCCTTTTACATCTCTATCTACAGCTCAGCTGTTCCTATACTTTGGTGTACTTTGGTCTGCCATACTTTGGTAGACTTAGACACCAGCAAGCACTCTTAAGTATAGTTTTTGAGCATCAATAAACATTCCTGGTGAAGCTAGTGAATTCAGGGCAAGGTTGTGATGCAACTGCCTGCATGTTTGACCCATGGGCTTTCAGAAACATGCACAGAACTGGTACCAGTCTGCGTTACACAACCTAATGCACAGCCTGGTGTGCATTTTTGTGTAACTTCTTCCTTTAGGTAAATTTGCAAGTTAGCAGTAGTAGCCAGGTTACCTGAAGCTGATGCCCACTGCAAGGTGCTTTCTTTGAAGCTGACACGTTGCCTACTTTCAGTTTCAGAAACCCTGCATGGCATAGCTTTAATTAGAAATGCCTCTGTCTCTGTCCTGCTAAACTGGGATGAATTAATTTGCATGAATAGATCCTAATCTGGGTTTAGAAATTTACTGCTAGAGTGAACACAGGCTGAGAGAGTATGAGAAATGTTCATGTTAGTTCAAACCATGTAGCTTTTACTTCATTAGTGAGGAATGTTTGTGCATGCAACTTTTAAATGTGACAAACTCCTGTACATAGGTCCTGACCTAGGATGCATAACCTTGGTCCTACCACTGTTCTTTCTCTGTGGCCTAGAAAGATGTGACTCTGCTAATACTTACAGTTGCATGACCAGGTAAAAGTGGGTTGTGCTCTCATAAATATCTTCCAGAGTCACAATRTTTTCGTGCTTTATTCTGCAGAAATAAACATGGGTCACAGATGTATCTGACAGAGACAAAAGTGTTTTTCAAGCTGAAAGCCCAATAGTCATCTTGCTTTAATCATGAAAGAAAGTTCACTGAGCTACTTTGTGGCTGTCCTCCTTTGCCCTGTGTGGTAGCGTCTTCTCTTCAGGCAYCAACAATAAAGAACCAGACTCTTCATCTTTAAGCAGCTTCCTTCTCTGCATCACATGTGTTATAAGTACTGAAAAAGCATTAACTCTAACTTTCTCTTCCCTGAGTACTGCTCTGTTTAATCTATCTAGTTTCTCAGATTTGGGGCAGTATGGCTGTATGTTTATATATAAAAAAATTATATATATACTCACTTTTTCAATACTGCTATTTCATTCTCCAAGCTGCTGTCCCTAGTGAGAGGAGATTTCTTGATGCATTTCAGAGCAAAGAGCTTGCCAGTGCTTCTTTGTTTCACTAGGAAAACTTCTGAAAAGGCTCCTCTGCAGAGAGGAAAAGTAAGTGCATTTCAGCAAATGATGCTGTTATGAACTAGAAGGAAACTTACAGAAAGGAAGGGAAAAAAACAAAAA
>NW_028185739.1:2040131-2147800 GCF_003343005.1 Rhea americana | reverse complement strand
ATTCTAAGTGGATGCTAACTGTAAAGCTAGAACTAGAACATTTCCAGATTTCCAGCAGCCCCAAACTTAGGATATTCAATGCAATAGTTATTCAATATATAGAAAAAGCCATTTTCTCTGTACGTAAGGAAAAGGTTATATTTGCATAGTTTATCCTGAASTTGTGTAGAGGGAGTTAACAAAAAGATCCTTGCAGTGAAATTAAAACACRTTCTTCAGGACAGCGACATGTCTGTAAAGACAGCCAAACATTTTAGTCCCGTGTCTGCCAGGCTATGAGTTAACTTTGCTCTTACTAGACTCAAGAGCACACCTCAGGGAAGGAAGATGGCAGGCACACTTTYTAACATATGCTTCAGTGATCAGTACAGGAGAAAGAGGCACGATCCAAGGTTTCCCAGCTTACTGCTTTCAAGGAACCTTGGCACTTTAATTCGTTGGGACTGAGGATGCAGTTTCCAGGCYGAGGGCAATTCCAGCTGAGGGGCTTTATCAAAAACTCTCTCTCTAATGGGACAAGCTGAAGTTTGAATGCTTGTTACTGTTAACAGCCCTGTGGAGAGATCAGTAGCCTCCATTCTGACTTGACCAAGTTAAAGTTGTCCTTCACTTTCCCTCTTCAGCATTGCTGGGAAGGTTGAAATACCTGAATTTCAGTGAGGAAGACCCAATTATATTGCAGTTTGGGTACATTAATCAAAGTTCTATAGATCTGAAGTGCAAAACAACCAGGGAACTTCAGCCTGCTGCTTGATGTTTTCATTTGACACCTAATATCTTTTCTTTTCTGTGGAGCCTGCTTATACCTGTTTATTCTTAGTTAAAAAAGCTGCAATGAGTACCTAGCATGTTCCTGGTAAGAGTACAACTCTGTATTATGAAGAGTAGATATTTATAACATCCTTAAAGTGTACAATCCTGTTAAAGGATTTTTGTTGGCACATGTCTTGGGATAGTGACAATGCATGCTTTGCTAGGTCAGTCCTCAATAATCCTCATCAAATGATCAACAGATTAATTGATGGTAGTTAAATGGAATGTGCTGCTGTGTCTGAGAGCCTTGAAGGGCAGAGTAAAGAAGGTGAGGTAGGCACAGCAGATGTACATCTCAGTTAGTRTGCTGTTGTGGCAAAAAAGCAATAAACAAGGGCAAAAAAACTATGTCTCCTATAAGATGAAGATTATATACATGTAAGTGAAGAATCCATCATATTCTGCAGATAGATTTGACTAAGCACAGAGCTTTACCTATCTAGCTTGTGGCTATTTGCTCATGATTTTGTTAGCTAATGGCAACCAGTTATGCAAAGGGAGAGCAAGAGTCCAAGCAGCTCCTTGCTCTTCTCACCTCCCTCCTTATTGTAAGGGCCTACCTGAGTACAGCCGAAACCATGTAAAAGACATTAGGGTTATGAAGAATTAGGTTCTTCAAGTGAAGCAGTCTGACACAAGGCCTTCAAAGAGGTAGATTTGGAATCTGTTTTACTCAGTAATTTATATGCAATGGTCTCTCTCTTTTGGTTCAAAAAGCAGTAGATGTTGGAGCCTTTTACACATTTTCTCATTTAATTCAGAAGATTGTTTCATGGAAATGCCTTTCAATTTCATGAGAAGTCTCAAGCAATACTCAGGGATGTCCTCTTTAAGATCTCTAGTCCAGCAGTTGTGGATATGGGGAGAAAACAAGGAGCAGGGACTATGGAGGTGGCCAGGATTGCAAGGGATCTCTAACTAGCATCTCCTGTTATCCCTATGTGAGACAGGTTACAAGTCAGTGTTGGCTAGTGATCTGAGCCCACACAGCATTGCTTATGTTCCTGAGATGCCTCTGAAAACAGCTGCAAGAACTTCAGAATTCTTAAGCTTCATAGAAAACTGATTAATAAATTTCTAGGTAGTTTTAGCTCCCAGATCCTAATTTATTTTCTTCAACTAGTTGAAGCAGTGCATGTGGAATGCATGCATATTTTTTCTAATACTGACTTTTCCTATCAGTGTAGTAGTAGGAAATGAACAACCTACAAATCAGATGCTAGGGCATCTGTTCTGTATTTCAGTCCCAAACAGTTTATAATAATTATGGCCCTTATTAAAAACTCATGAATCAACAAGTTAGTGAAGAGAGAACAAAACATTTCTAACCTCTTTCCTTTAGAAGAATGTTTTTGGATAACTTAATTTCTGAGGCTGGCCAGCAACATCACAATTTAAAACATAGCTGAATTCTGGAATAAATGTTCTTTTGAAAGCTTTTCCTTGTATTCTAAAGTTACGGAAAATTTGGATGTGATAAAATTTCCTGTTAGAAGTAGTTTAGTTCTTCCTCCACCACTTTGAAATATTTTATTGTTTCATTCATATAGAAAAGCATGTTAAACAGTTTCCTCACAGAGGAGTTGCATACAACTTGGACATCCTTGTTCTTGGTTCATTCCTAAACTGAGTTTGGCAATATGAGATCAAATACATGACATATTATTATGGCTGTTGTAGAGCCATCCTTTGACCTTGCTTAACCTTGCAGCAGTGGATGACTAGTGTCTTCAGAGGGAAAAGAGCAAAACCTTAAATATGCTGCAATGTAGGCTTAGAGGGAAAAGAAGAAAGAGAAGGCATCATCTAGAGCTGCACCGCAGGGTTGAATGGGGAATGAAGGCTGTTCTCAGTATTGCCTGGTAAATACAAACCATGAATCAGAACGCGAGTAACAAACATGCATCTGTAATGTAACGCCCACCTCTTTTCTAGAGATTGCTTCGTATCTCAGAAGGAGATGTTTTCTTGTGACCCTGGCAAATACCAGAAAGAAAGCAGCTATACTGGGCTGGGAAACATAGTACTAGATGCAGACTCTGTCTGGAGAGTAGCTATGGTACTTACGATCCCAGTGCCTCCATGAAAATGAAGTTTTTTCGGATATTGCTTGTCTGTTTCTTCCAGGAGCTGCTGTCATCCTCTTCCTTGCGGCCCATCTTCTCCAGAGTGGAAGTGGAGAATTCTGTCAAGAAGGGCAGGAGAGAAAGGATTGATGTGCCAGGTACTCACATGAAGAACAGGAATAACTAGTGGCTGATTGGATTCAAGGTGTCATGAATGCTGTTTGCTTGGTCAGAGGATTCAGACTTGTCAACAGTTTTGAAATATATGAATTTTTATGCTTATCTTGTTACTTACAGCTATTAGTGCTAACCATGTCACTGTGATTATGTCCYAGTGTCAGTACAGTTTAATATTAGATCAGCTGAACAGGCAACTGGTGACCATATGGTAGTATTGTCTTGTGGGTATATTCATTTATGCATGTTGGCAATTAAAAATGTTTATATTGTGCTTTATATTTAGTGGTAAAAAAACAAACTGGGTGGTTSCTAATTTTAACTATAGCATCTATGACTTAATGGATTGAAAAGTTAGGTACATCTAGGGATGCAGAGGGATTGTAGTTGAGCTGCTTTATTGCTTGAATATTAAATAGTTTAAAGAGCTCACAAATGCAGAAGGGGAATCAAYATTAAACATTTCTGGGTCTGCCTTGTGTAGTTTGTTTTGCTATCTTCTTTAATCTTTGTTAATTGACAGATTATTTTGGCATCTGAGTCATCACCTTCCTATTGCCTTTTTCTTGCAGGGAGTCACAAYGCTGTGAAATCCCAGCACTGTCTGTTGGGTGGCCCATGATGTAGCACAGGGTTGCCGGCCCCAGTGAGAGCCACCTTTCTCCAGCTCTGTGCAGGAGGGGTGGCAAGAAGAGCAGCTGCTCACCTTGGTAAAGCCTGTCCAACTTAAAGGACTTGCTTGTGGAGGCAAAATGCGAAGGGGAATCTAGTTAGAATTTTACCAGGCTGAATAATCCAGCCTTGGTCTAGGGTGGCACAATTATCAAGCCACAAAATCAGGAATATGCAGCTTCTGGAGTCAAATCCCTKCTCCACTGGATGGTTGCTGAGCACTTATTATCTAAATTTAAATATTTAATTGCACAAAATCTGTTTTGTTGCTAAACACTTCAGAAGGGCTAGGTGCTCAGCATATCTAAAATTTAAGTACCTGATCTGGGTGCTAAGTCTTTGGCCACCCACATTTTAGAATACTGGTGTGAGACTGACTCTCTCAATCTCACAAGTTTGCTGAACTGGAACTCCAGAAACCTGGGCTGTGGCCCAGCACTGCCACAAAGGGCTCTTTGCCCTTGGGAAGCCCTGTCCCTCCCTCCTTCCCCTTTCACCTCTAAGCTCTTTGGAGTGCGGACTGGATGGCACTACTGTAATGCAAAAAGTAATGCTATCATCACTTGTGGGAGCTCACCAGAGTGGCGTGAGAATTAGTTAGAGCTTACACAAAGTTTGGAAGATATGAAATGTTAAACAAGCATCGAAGTGCTCTTAATAAGATCGGGTCTAACATTACAGAACTGGAAATACACTGGAAAGTGAACAATGAAGTCCACAGATGAGAAAAATTTTCAAAAAATAACAACTGGTGAGGCTTGTTGCACTGTCAGGATACAAAAGAMATCCACTGAAAATATCCACTGGCAGAAGGGGATTGGATGTTGTCAGCAGTGCTGTCAGCACATGTCACATCTCCCTCTCAGGAGCAAGGATGCTGTTCTCTAAAAGTCTGCAAGACGCAGCTGAGTCTTTGAAAGACAAAACTAAATCTTTTGTGTAAAAACAATGTGTTTGGAAAAGAAAAAGTATTAAAACAGACAAAAAGCAGAAAGATCTTTTTCAAGACAGGCAGCTTAGATATTAAATTCTTCCTGAACCTAGTTTATCTCCTTAATTAATGTGGTTTGAGGATTTTGAGATCCTTGATACAATTTTTTAAAGGTTAATTTAACACTRTTGGAAGCAAAATTGACTCAACAGCGAAGCTGAAGCCTTCAGTCTATAAAATCACTAAAGACTAATTCACATTTAACTTTTATTTACTTTCTGGATTCGATGCATGTGTAACTCCTAGAAATACAAATCTTCATAAAAATCAGCTATATTTTGCTGTTTAAAATCAGTGAAGACGAAAAGTTTACCACAAAAATGATGATCAAATGATAGAGACCTCTTTCTGCTAATATTTTGAGTCCAAAAACTAAATTTTCATCCCCTGTGCCACTCATTCAAATTTCTGTGGAACGGAAACTTCACAAAAAGAGAATTTTAAGCAGAGACTTTCAGCTACTGATGAGAGCAAATTTTATTCAGTTTAACCAAATGTAAAACATAYGATGCCACTATGATTTTGACTCATGGGTAAAATTCAGATGACCTCTCAATTTCTTTTCCAGCCTACTGTCAAAGAATATCTAGTAAAAAAAAGGTAGGTTAGCATAACGCTTGTGGGCCGTAGAGATAAACAGCATTTTAATCTTCCTTCCTGTCCAGTTACTATGCCAAACTGTGGCCTGGTTAGCACCAAACTGTCTGAGATTGCCACCCATCCCCATGGATGTCGGCAGACAACCAGAAAGCCCTTTGCAAAGGGACAGAGATGATGGCACGCTCAGAGAGCATCTGCATCGCACCCTCCTTGGCATGTGAGAAACAACCTGCTCCCACTGTGAATGTGCTTTGCATGCTGCTCTCCACCATCCTTTTCCAAGACACAGAGGAGCCAGCCGTGTAGTCTGCTGAACTCCCCTGCAAACACCACAGGAGAAGAGCCCAGGAGCTGTATGATGTGGAGGACGTGGACGAGACAAGGCAAAGCTGCAGGTAATATGCAAGAGTTAATTATACACCCCACAGGTAGGGGGTGAAAGTGAAGCCAGATTTTGCCATCTCTGGCAGAGCACTGGGGCTCAGTGTAGCACCCAGCCCTCTTCCTGAACCATTACCAAAAATAAAGCAAGTGCACAAGCTGCTCTCACCAGGTGCGCTGTGCGATTCTCCCCGGCCTGCCCCCATTGAATCTGTCAGTGGATTGAACCAGGATCTATGTAAAGCATATTTGATTATTKAAGGTTGCTTAAACACAAGTGTAAAATTTGCCCAACATTTACTAATTTRAGCTTGATTCTCAGTATTTTCACATTTAATTCCTTACAAATTCTACATTTTTTTTTCTTAATAGATTTTGCATCTGAAAGGAAGATGTGTTTTTTGTTTAGTCTCTTATGAATCATCTGTTCATTTTATAGTTTCTCCTTCTGTTACTTTATGTATATGGCACTTTGTTTTTGCTGATATCTGGCGGAAATGATGGATGAATCGCTGTGACTCCATACATGTGTATTTGATTTCCTGCTTTCTCAGTTTTTCTGTATCATTATGAACAAGTCATTTCCTGCCTCAGCCTGCCTTTCTGTGAGAAACGAGAATAAATGGTGCTATTTTGAGAGCAAAATAACCAAATGTTTGAATTGCCTAAAACGTAAAAGCTGTGTAGGTACTGAGATGATAAATACTTGCCTACCTTTCTCTTTTTGGGGTTGGATCACATTTTTCTAAATACTTTYCCCCTTTTCTATATAGAAGAAACTATTTGCACTAGGACTTTGTACATAATGGAGCCTCAAAACCTAACCATGATTACTGGATTCTAGGATGTGTAATTTTGCTAATATATGCTCTGTGAAATTGTCCTTTACTTTTTTACTTAATCTGTTTAAGCCACTTGTTGCACTTTGCAGCGGTTCTAGAGAATGCAGTGTTTGACAAATACGTCTATTTTGTTTGTTTATTCAGATTCTGAATTGGTCCAACAATGCCCTGACCTTTCTCAATGCTAGTGCATGGTATGTGGATAAACAGAATTTAATATATCTATTTGCTTAGTTGAAGAAGCTTTACTTTTCACAAGAATAGAAAACATAATAAAATTTGGGCAAACAGACTTTGTGCTTGAGCTAGCAGGTTTTCCTGCCATATGATGTGTCCGTCTGCACATTTCCACTGTTTGTGGGCTCCATGCTGACCTCCTGGTCACACGTGCATCATTCCTGGTCTCAGGGCAGCTGCCCTATCATAGCAGTGCAATGCACACACGAAGGGTGGGGTACAGCACACCTGACACACCCTTGCACAATGCATTATTATAAACTCCTAATATGAGAGAAGGATCTATATCTGCCTATTTGTTCTCCTTTTACTAGTACAAGAACAATAGGGCATTAAGATTGCACGATAAAATGGAAATGCTCATTAATTAATGCATGTAAATACTGTTGGAGAAAAAAGAGAAAAAGAAAAGTATAAAGTATTGCTTTAATTTGTTTATCATGCCACCCCCCTCATAACAAATTAAGCAGTAACAGKAATTAATCTGAACACTATATGCCAAAAGTAGCTTCAATATTAATGTCTAACCTTTGGGCTCTTCTAGAGACTAAGTCAAYAAACGTTGACTGCTGCTGTATTCTCTCTGATCCAGCAACTGATGCTTCATTGCTTAGAATGTAATGAGTGTTATTATGACCTTGTTTAAATATYTCCTGAAGAAATTTGTTCAGCTTTCATATCTCACAGTAACAGATCCATCTACAGACAGACATTTTGCTTCTGAATGGATATACTGCATTAGCAAAATTATTGTAAAATGTGATTAATAATCTTGTGACAAAGTTACATATGGAAGGGGAAGATGCATGCTTCTTTCATGATTTTGGCTTTAGAATTAGAAAGAAGTTTAGATTTAAAAAGGACGAGAATACAAAGTCAAAGGGGTTTAAAAAAAATCCACCAAAACAAACATTCTGTGAGTGAATGAGTTAACTAACAGGTCAGTCTGTGTGTTCAGGGACAACCAAATAAGAAACTGAAGACATGAGATCGCCATTAGAAACAAGTCTACATTAAACATTTTGTATTCATTCCACTACTCCATTGATTCAAAAGCAGTGCATTAACTTAGGAGTCCTTGATGAACACTTGCAGAATCACATTTTTCAATATCAGTATTTCACATTTCTTTAAAGAGTTTTGAAGTAAAATGTCATAACCCAGCTTTCTATGAAGTTGCTATATATAACATATGAGCGCAGTAGAATATTAGACTAACAGTCTGTGCAAAGAGGTGCTCCTGTGTTTTCCTGCTGAAGGATGCAGTTCATTTTAGAAACAGGTTAACCAGAATCCAACTTAATGTCTGCCTGCTTTGTTGTACAGAATAGACAGGAAAAGCAAAGGGTTAATAAGGAAATAATATTTTGCTTACCCAAGTTAGCACAAACAAAGCAACTCCTGTTCTCTGTTCCTTCTGCTCAGCAACCCCAGGTCTGTAGGGATTCAGCCTGCCTTGGTGCTAACAGTCAGCCAGATTGGAGGGGAGGGATGAAGGAGATGTCTTTTATGTGACGGTAACTAGGCAGCATTTAAAGGCGAGTCAGTTGACACAAGAATAAGCTGCTTATGGGTGTGCATGTGCATGCACATCTCTGTCAGCAGCAGCAACGCTACCTGGCAGTGCTTTGCTGGCAACCAGAGCACTTCACCAGCAGGAACTGGTCAATTYATGGTTAATTTTGCTCTCCCTCTGAAAGGAACAATGTACGGGTTTTCCTAGCAGCAAGGGCTTCTCTCAAGTAGAGTTTGGTATTAAAACATTCCTTGGTGGAATGCAAATATAATTTGTCTTAACCAAGTGAATGAATTCTCAATATAGAAGATGTCCCATTTTCTTCTGTAGGACATTGGAAGGGCTGCAGGCAGGCAGAGATGCACCATGCCAACGGGGACTCTGCTTGGTTTTCAACTTGCTSCTTGACCGCATGGACCATGGTGCTCCAGCACAATCACCCTCTCATCCCCAATGCCAGGAGTGTGATGCTCCCCACCATTTTTTGACAGCACAAAGCCTTGGACAAAAGTCTTTGCAACAGAGATTAGTCTCAATTGTCAGAATTTTGGACTTTCTAAAACCATCCAGTATTTTTATTTTGATTTTCAAAAACTCTGTGTGTTTGACTTCTGGAGAAGCCTGACATGTGAACATAGGAAATATTAATCATGCTTTGAATCTCTTCTGTAATGGAGAACTTTTAGAGCTGACAATAATAAATTTATTGGCTAAACTGTTGACAGTTTACACTGCTATCTAGAATAACGCATGAAAAAAAGTGCAATTATTGCGAAGTTTTGCTTTATATCAGGAATAARTCAACTCTAAGGCAATAGACGATAATCACATTATTTTCCTTAATATTGTTTTCTTTAGTAGCTTTGTTCCAAGTAGAAGTCTGTTTAGTATTCTGCCTTTCTTTCTTGGCAAACTTCACAGTGTTGGGGATTTTGGTTAGAATTTCTGGATGTGGATTTGAATCATAAGATTTTCCGCTACGTAGTGGAGGAATTTGCATCGATCTGATCTTGAAAGCATCATAAAATGTCACCTATTCTTCCACTTGGTATCTTCAGTACAGCAATGCCAAAGGGGCCAAGATTAGAGTGTTATTCTGCCTGTGCCAATCATTGTAAAATCATGATGCAAGAGACGGTCCATCTCAAAAATCCTAGTGCCTAAATGAACATGAAAATAGATGGAAACAGAAGCAGGGAGATGAGGTGATTGCCCCAGGGCTGTGGGATACGTTGGTGTCCAAGATGAGAAAGGACTTCAGGTGTTGGGTGCTAGATGCTGAGCACTGTGCTAGGTGGCTAATCGCTAACTCCTCTGGTGTGGAGAGAGGCAATTCCTTCCTGGTAGCATAGGTGAAAGACCAAAATCAAGGTATCTTGAAGTCTTTTGTGCGTCATTTATGAAGGTGCATACACACACACACACACACACACGTATATATTTATACACACACACACACACACACTTTGGAAACACAGGTCAATGCCTCTGGTCCTGCTGCAGCACAGACATTTCATCTGCAGAAATTTGCTTGATAAAAAGCAGGCAGGTAAAACAGGAGGAGGAATTTTTCAGTTTACGAAAGTCTCATTCTTTTCCATTTTGGACTGTACAACTGCACAGGGTTCTCACTGCATTTAGATTAACCTGGCAAGATACTGAAAATTTGCATTGCAGTGTTATATATATGTGGAACCTTTGCCCCTACTCTAAGATCGCACTGACWGAAATGAAAGGTGATTTTCATAGTAGAAATCCTCAGCCTGTGAGTGCAAAGACCGCCTCCGTCTAGCTCCTGCAATGTTTTAGCATATGTTGCCCTCTAGTGTCACGTATTTGCTAAATTCCAGTTGGACACACAGGAAAGGCTGGTAGTATGTGTTGCTCAGGAAACAGCCCTATTGAAATAGAAAAGCTGTTAGCCAGTTGTGCTTCATAGGCTTTCATCTGCATCTACTTAATTTCAGATTTAAAACCAAAAAAAGAATAAGTCAGTATTATTGTGTTTTCCTCCATCATATTCAGTTTTCAGCTCATTTCTTATTATTTTAAAAGGTTTGGGGTACTTCTTAAATTTTCTCTAAAAATCTTTTACTTTCTTAAAAGCTATCAGCAAATCATATCTTAGCTATAACTTAAATAACTGTACTGTGTTTTTAGTGCATTAACTATTTGGTGGTTAAGATACTTTCTGGGTGCTAAGAAATGCTAGTTCATTTTCTATCTTTTCTGCATATGTCTAGGGCCCTCGATCTCAGCTGAGGGCACTAGGAGAGAAAGTAAGAAAATTAAGTAACACAAATAACTAGTAATGAGTGAGGCATAGGAAAGGAAAGCATGGTAGTGTGCCCCCATGCAGGACAAGTAGATAAACATTCATTTATAATTTTATGTGCCTCATGTACAAGGACTGTGCAGCCAGTTGCCATCATTGCTTTATGATTTTGAGATGAAAATAAAAATCATACTAAGAGAAAAAAATTGCTTTTTCTAGGTGGCTTATTTCTTACCGTAGAAGAGCCAAGACTGTTACCTTTTGGAAACTAATGCTGTGAGAAGCAAGGGGCAGCCTGGACTACGGAGGGCATGTTAAGCTAATTTCAGCTGGATGGACTTGTGTGCACAGGAGTGTGGTGAGTGCCATCCAAACATATTAATGACCAAGGCAGGTGGACATGAAGGGGTGAGACACAGAAGGAAAACAACAATTCCTTCCTTTATTGAACTAGATTTGTTATGGCCTTAACTTCAGATAAAGTGCCATCACCAAAAGAAATTGGCAGCCACGTGTGGCTGAGATGTGAGCGCATTGTGCTTGCTGTAGATATATAATTTGTATAGAAGGAGCAAGACTATAGTAAGTGAATGCTAGCCATCAAATCAGGGAGAAATTTAATTGAAAAAATGGCTTACAGAACAGGGCTATTCAGTATGTTAGAGCTGCAAAGTTCCCCATACTGTCGATATTCAGAGTTTGGCCTTCAGAAATACACTGAGAAAAGCACCAACAATCCAGTGGGAGTGAAAGGGAAAAAGTTCCCTTGTGTGCTTTCACTGTGAAATGATTCATTCAAGATGGTGACTCTCAACCTTGCCTGATAGAAATCTGGGACAACAGGCAATTCAGTTCAGGGWCTTCGGCTGAGCTCTCAACGGGCTTGAGTTAAAATAGCAGTTATTAACCAAAGACACTCAAGTAACAATCTAGTTTTTTAAAGATGTGAATCAGGAGTGAGGAAGGATGATGAAAACCAGCAGCACAATGTGCAAATTACAGCAGCAGCCCATTTGCAAAGATGTTAGAATGGCCCCTTCAGTCTTGTCTCAGTGGTTCTGCAGCATGGGCCCTTGCTGCTACTCTGAAAAGCAGTGGTGGACCCACAGATAATAACATACACAGGAAATCTTCAAGAAAATCAGCCCTGGTTGCAGGTCCTGGTCCTAGGTGACGGTTATCATACAATGCTAGAGCAGTTGGCCTTGAAAAAGAATGAAATGGGAGAATTTATCTCATGTATCCTCTGGTAACAAGGGAATTCAAACATTTCTGTATGTCTCTATGAAGAAGTGAGAAAAGAACTTTGAACATTATCAGTGAGAGGGCAAATAAGGCCATTTGCATTGAAGGCACAACAAATACGGTTTTATAGCAGTAAAGTTTCTAAACATGACCCTGAATGTGAATAAAAATCTGTGTTTTGGGGGAGCTTGAGTTGATTGTAAGCATGTTGGCCCAGCCATACCAGCAGTGTCATCCACACTCACATGCAGGAAACTGGTGCTCAAAACCTACCCAGCCTAGTGCTGCTGGCTTGCAAGAGCCCCTGAGTTAAGCATAATTATTAGCTGTTTTTGTTATCCTCACTCAGCTGTAACGTCAAAGGAAACCCCRGACTGGGGCCAGCAGAGAGCACTGTCGTACAATCAGTGAAAACAACATTTACTTTGGAACAAAAATAAATAAATAAGRACTTCCATGAACAGCCCATCTGTGATTTCTGAGCAGTTGGTAGGGGGAAGGTATTACTCTAGATGAGCTCCTTGAAGTAAAGTGTAATTTAATTATATACTCCTTACAGATGAAATCTGTAAGTATTATTTGCTTCTCTCTCTTGCTTTAAAATAGACACTGACTACAAAGCAACAATATTCATTTATTTATAGTGTGATTGTGGATGAGTTAATCTGAAACTAGATGTTTTTTCTTTGAATCTGTACTGTCTCTGTTGGAAGGACTTGCTCTTTTCTACAGCCTTGTAAAATGAAGCGGTTAAGTTGTCAWCTGAGTTATCCAAAGAACTTAGTAATAGATTTTCCACATTCTTCTTAACCTGCTGGTTAAGGTCCATTGAAATAAGTGGTAACCATACATTTTAAAATGGTAATGTRCCATGTCATTAGCTCCTAATAAGCACATGCTATTGATTAAGCTGTTCAGTGGTAGATTTACTCTAGAGCTTGATTAGCTCTCCCTGAATAATCCAGATAGCATGTCTCTTTTAATGCCTTTGTTTTCAGAGAAAAATGTCTTTCTGGGACATGTCCTGACCATGCCCTCTGCCAACTGATATGCCAGAATTTGCAACAAACCTGTGATCAGACATTGTAGGTCTGTGTTTTAACTAAATTTCCTCAACTTGAGAGTAGGTGCGTTTGAATCAAATTTAGTATGTATTGCACAATTACAGTTCATATTGGGTATGTTTGAACATCCACCCAGATGCTTGACCATCCCACTTACAGGCTAAAAAGTCACTCACATTCCCAGTCTGCATAGTTCCTGTGATACAGTGTATTTCCCATGTTGGTATTTCATACTCAGAGTTGACTAATGGGAAGTAGCAGCCAATTAGGGACCTAAAAGGGTCTTTCATTAGCTTTTTGCAAAATTAAGTACTAATTATGCAGGTTTGAATAGAAGTTTACTCAAGGGGTTAATTAGGCATCCATAAAAAGCAAAACTTAATTTGGTGCATCTGGGGAGGAGAGGTTCGGGAAATCATGGGAACTGTGGGCTATCAAGCGCTGCCTGAAAAGCTTTGAGGAGTTCAGCCTTTTCATCCTGGGCCATGACCACTTATCTTTGTGGAGAGCAACAGAGGGAGCAAATGACTTACACTGGACAGCCCAGCTCCTGGTTTCAAGCAGGGTCTGGGAGAGTTCCCTGCTCTCTCAGCTGAAGTTTCTGTCATTTCCATCAGTCTGAGCATTGTGTCACCCTTCTCCTGACCTGTTCCAGTTCTGCAGAGCCCAGAGCTGCTTTTGATACCCCAGTTATCCAGCAGCTCCCCAAAATGTTTTTATGTCTTAATCTCTAATTAATTTCTGTGGCCTTTATAAGAATTTGTTAATCCTTAGAGGATTTGTCCCAAATATGTCCTTGAATGATGTGTCAGGCTTCATTTATCCKTAACTGCCTCCACTAGTCGGCACCTTCCTGCCTCCTGCTATTCTGTGGCCTGCTGCTCCCTCTTGTGAACGCAACAGAAATTTCAGCCTGCTAAAAAATCTGGAAGGAGGTTATTTCTGAAAGTGTAAATGGCTCAAGGTCTCCTCTGCTCCTTCCCTGAGCACTGTATGGAAAACAGGCTTCAAGCTCAGCATCTTCTAAAATTCATCAGTAAAACGATTATTTTAAGAGGTCATTTAGCCAGCTTTGCAMCTTTGAATCAGGATGCCTCTTTGTTATGTGATCCAAATTGAAGAAGATTAAATAAATCCATCATTAAAGAAAAAAATATTCAACCCAATAGGTGCAACTGAAATTCAGAATRTCCAAAACCATTATTTTTATACCATGTGAGATAGATGTCTATTAAAAAGCAAAATTACTAAGGCATTTTCAGTAAAAATACAGGGTTTTATTTTATTTTAATACATCTCTCAAGACACTGAAATTTGCCTTGAAGACTTATCAAGAGCATTTTTTTGTCTGCTTATTACTGTGTGCAATAAATAATCAAGGAGATAACAGTATTGTAGAATATGCTCCACTTTTGGAAGCCACATAGGAGAAACAGCGTTAAATATGAAGAGGACTTTGAAGCATCAGAAAGGAAAAGGTCATTTGTAATGAACTATGATATTCTGGCTGCTTTTATGTTATCCAGAGTTGGGAGGTAGCACCAAGTACTCCCAAAATACCCTGCTCAGTGTCTTTTGATGTACAGAAACTTACACAGTGAAAATACATTTTTCAAAATATTAGAGATTGGTGTTTAGGAAGTTGCATATGAAATGATTTTTTCATGACTCTTGGCTGGATTACCTTTTGTTCTTAGGTGCAGTATGGTGTGATTCTAATTATTTTCGTATATGTATGGTACCTTCAGCATAATTCACATGGCACATGTCCTGATTTACACAGTTTACTCACTATTACTTCTTCTCTGACACTACAGACTAAGGTTTAAAGAATATGCAACCAGGGTTATGGATAGAAAATACCTAGGAAGTATAAGCATGCCTGCAATTAGGCAAAAAGAGTGGGAGAGGCACAAGGGCTAGTTTTGGCAGGATCGGGGTGTTTGCTTTCTTTTTTTGAGGGATGACAAGTAAGCAAGCAAGATCCGAATTTTATATCTGCTCTGAAGACTTCTCTTATTCTCTGTAAATATCCAAAACATATCAGTACTTGGTAAGACAACATGTCTGATGGATTTATGGGTTTTTCTCATCAGYTTACTGAGAAGTGGAAGCTACATGACAAAACATTTCATAAGCAGTCACAGAGTCCATCTCTCAGCATGTGGAAGTATTGATAAAAGCCTACCTTGCCTGAAATTGTAAACTGCACTTTAGTACCTGTGATTGGAGCTTTATAACATTATCCTTCCACGTTCCCCATGAGACCTAACCGGCCACAGCACTTGAAAGTGTTCACTCCTCTAACCTACATATAAGGTGACCACAGAAACAGATTAATGTAATTTTCCAAGGTGAGGTCATTCATAATAGCCCATTATCTCGTTTTGGTGATGTTCAGAGAATTTGTTATCTTCCAAGCTCCTGCTGGATGTCATTATTCAGAATACCTGTTTTCTAACCATTTAGAAATTGCTCTGGGATGCCTGCTGGCAGTTAACATGTCTCGTATGGTATAAGGAATATATTCAGGTACGTTTAAATAATTTTGTGTCTGTTCTGTTTAAATAGAAGGCAGTTATCCTTATGGGTAAATAGGCTACCTCCCAGGTACTCTGTCATCTTTAGACACACCATACAGTCAGTTACAGCAGCACTAAATCAATACCACTTCAGGAGGAACCTTCCCACTTCCCTCCTGTAAAATCTGACAGTTCACAAGCCTGCTAATGGCTCACATGTGAAGGTGACCTGCCAGTCCATTTTGACTGCATTGTTCAAGTGCATCACTGCGGTGGTGGCATAATGTTTTTTTTTTTTTTTTTCCTCCCTTCTTTCTCCTGGAAGTAAAAGTTTCCTAAGAAGTTTAGAAAATAAGATTAGAATAACTGAATAAAGAAAGCAAAAATTATTCAAATATGTGCTAGATATCACCAGGCTCCCTGTGGAAGATATGGACAGGAAACTTGAATGCTAATGAGGTAACGATGAATAGTATTAGTCAGGTCTAAAGGTGGGAAGATACAGCTAATGGTCACCTGGAAGAAGATGATTTTTAGGTCCAGTTTTCCCACTTCCAAATCCTTCAGTAAGACCAGCCAAATGTGGACTGGGTCCCAGTGACTCTKGTAAAGTCTGAGTCAGAGTACAGTGATGAGCACAAACCCCCAAATTAGGGTGGTGCAGGTGAGGTCCTAAATCCAGCACTTTGCCTATGGCTTTTCGCATGAGACCATAATGATCACAATGCTTAAAAAAGGCGCTGAAAAGTGCTGCAACTTCAAAGCAGCTGAGATTTATATTGATAGGTTTTGTAGCAGAGCCACCTCCCCCCTCACAGAGCAGCACATCAGCTTTGAGAGGCCAGACAAGAGACCACCTGCCTTTCTCCTGATTTATTACTAGAGTCATCTGGTGCCATTTGATTCCACACAGTAYGAAACCATTCATTATTTATATTGCAGAGAACTTGAAATAGCTGTCAGGTGTCCATTTTCAGGTTGATTTTGGCAGGGAGAGAAGRAGGGTATTCTGAGCATCCTTATCAAAGACGCAAGATGTAAAAGAGAAATTACCTGTCAGGCCGTCTTGGCCAGCTGCATCAAGATGGAATGTGTTATTTCTCTCTACGAAGTAGTTTTGGATTCCTGCATGTGTGTGCACAGTCCTGACTTGCCAGGAGGAGATGCACCTCCTGTGTAACACTGTCAGGGCTCTCACAAGTAGCTTCCAAAAATATTGAAAGAATCTAGTACTTTTTTTTTCTTTTGGCTTATAACAGTCTCTGTGATTTGAGCTCCACTGCTGTCTGCCTGTCATGTTCTCCTGATCTTAAGCAGCTGTTTTGTTTTTGCTTTGTAAATACAATTTTTGGATATGATCCATATAGTTTTGTATTTTACAGTTTCACTTCAGATTTCTGGTTCATAATAATCTCATGTCTTGAATCACAGCAGAAGTTCTAAGCATATCTCACAAGGATGTGTATGAAAACCTTCAAAAAAGTTTAGGTTTGCSATGGTGATAACACTTATGGGCTAGCTCCACACAAAATTAAGGAAGGCTTAACATGAAAGCTTCACTGTGTGTGTAYGTGATTTGATCAGTGCTGTCTTCTCATAAGTTGACATGTAAAAACAGATTTGGAAAAAYGATGCAAAGGGCCAGACACAATAGGAGTTAGAAGAAGACATGGGATTCAGAGCCAGGAAAACCAAGCTCCTTAGGCTAAGGTGGCTCTTCTGGAAAAGAAAGCCCTCTGTCGGATGCAAACACAGACCTGAAATAATTCTGATAGGTTTTACTGAATTAAAATAGTGTTATTATTAATAATACTAGCATTAATATTGATAGTTCATAATATATCATATTGCTATAGTATTTATTAATATAATATAGTAATAATTACTATGCATAATAAATTAACACTAAGTGTGAGTAAGAGCTGTGCAGCAGAGTCCAGTTTACTGGACGATTCCTAGCATAACAATTTCTCCTTATTTTTTATTTCCTATTGCCTTTCTGCTCTAGTTTTTCAAAAAACTATCACATATGATATATTAGTGCAGATCACTGCCAACACAGGGAGCCAAACAGTGACTATCCTGAAGGATGCCAGCTCCTCAGGGGGACAAGGAGGAAGCTCGCCAAAAGGCAGATAGTTTCCAGAACCTACTAATGAACTTGTAGCAAAATCCCAGAATGGTATGTTCAGGCATCTCACTAGTATGAAAAGCATTTATTCAGCATGTTTTTTTACTATGTGCTCTTGTTCAGCACTAAACACTTCCTACTTGGTTTATTAAAACCAAACTAACAATTTTTCTGATAATGAAGTGCACCGATCATGCACTGTCCRTGGATGTGTAGCTTTTTCCAGCCATCACAGAATGTCTCTTCCATTGCTCTTCACGTGCTTTATCACGTATTATTTGTCTATTCTTCATAAAGCTGAGATGGAAATGGCACTAGTCATACCTGGAGTATAATTGGGGGCAGACACATYATTTATGTGGGAGTGTATTCTCTCCTACCAGTATATATCATTAAATGAAGTATAGATAGAAGTATATGTAAGGTCATAAAAATCTTACAGAAGTGATGGATGGCTTTTAATATGTTCTTGTTTTAGGAATGACATATGAAATGGCAACTCACCAATCTGAGCATTCTGTTAGGCTGCAGGCTGCTGGAGGCTGTGCTGACTTGTGTCCTTTCCATGCTGCAATGTTGTGTCAGGAGGCCAGTAAGACAGGACGGAAGGGTCTGCTGCCTGCAAGAGATGTAGCAATGTGCTAGTGGGGTTTGAGTCCATCTCTGACCTAGATACAGAAAATTATAGAAAATAATATAGAAATAATATATAGTTATATATTGTTACAGAATAACATAATAATAATACATAGTTACAGAAAAATTAGCAGGTGAAGTTGGACTAAAAGACAGTTTAAGAACAATCAGAGTGGAAATGTCCTTTCTGACATGGGATGTGAGGTGGCAGTTACGCCTTTGGCGAGCTCCTGCACTTGGTACCCTTGGGGGTCYGGCCCTACATTTTTGAAGGCACCATCTTTCCACGTTTTCGGTGGTCCCCAGGCCCTGTGGTTTGGACAGACTCTCCAGTGCAGGCACTATTTGCCTTTCCAGCCTAGTTGGTCTCTTGGGATGGGATTGCAGAARGGGCCATTTCTCATCCCCTTGTCCAGATAAGAACTGCTGAGCATTTCAGGCGTGTCACTGGATTTCACAGCACTTCTGTTGAGCACTTCAGGCATTTCACTGCATTTCACACTGCTGCTGCCAGGATGGTATTTTTYTTTAGTCGACCTTTAATTCCTGCCCTGTTTTCTTCATTGTCTTTTTAATATCTTTGGGCAGTGTCTTTAGCAGCCAGTAATGATTCTCAGGAAACAGCTCACTGGTTTTCTTTTATCCAAAATATAGTTTAGGTTCATGTTGCTCACTGCCTCTTCCTGCATGAAATGGACTTTTGCAGATACTGTGTGTTTTGCCACAGCAATAGTTCATATTAAATTCTATCATAAAGTTGTTAATTTGCAACATATTATTCCTTGAGCAAAGATTTTGTCACAGAACAGCTTTTGGTCAAAAGGAATATAGTTTCCCAGTGTATTATGGGAATGAGATTAATATATGCCTCTTGCCATACTGCTTTCTGTGTGCAGATACAACCCTCCAGGATTTCACAAAACTCACATCACACACAGGCTAGTGTTTCACATTCTGCCAGTAAAATCATGTTTATCAGTAGCAGTTCATTCGAAAATTATTAACATTTTGAGGTTCAATATTTGCTTCTCTGCCCATGCCATGGAAGCCTACACTCSCTTCTCTCCCTTAGTAAAAAGAAATTAAAAGCTTTTTGTTTAAGGAAAGGAAGAGAAAATCAGACCATTTTCCTGAAACCACAGAATTTCTCAGATATCTTTTTCATGGTGTTTATTATAGTCTTTCATCTCATCCCCTGACTGTTAAGACTAAATTTTCTACCCAGCAACAGATGGGATACCAGTTTATTTTTAGCAGTTTGTTTGCTTTGATTGAACCCTAAACACTATCCTGTTTTTAAGTCCTTGAATTACCTTGGAGGCTAACAAGTTAGGCTGAATTTCTCTGTGTGAGGAAATTCAGGAGAGAAACTACCTGTARGGCAAAGACAGACATAAGGCATAGATTAGGGATAAACCATCTCCAGCAAGGTACMAGTGGAGTGGAACCATCCCAGCTTTATGAAAGCAGAGTTTTACTTTTCACTTAGGAGACTTGAAGTATGTTATAACTATCAAGTGGCACTTTCATTAGTAAGTTATTCATACTACAGAAAGGAAAACAGTAGAGATTAATTCCACCTCAGTAGAGGGCTAGATGATTGTATAAGGTCTTTTTTGGTSTTATTTTTTCATGAATCTAACAAAAGACAAACAAATGGGTGGCACTGCAGTAAGACAGGCATGTCACCCTCTTTGTACAATCATGTGCACACACTTCTTTCTGGGAAAGTAATAGTTACATATAAATAATGTCATTTCTTTTGTCTGAACCAGTGACTCACCTAGAGAGCTGCAGAGCTCAGGAACTTTCCTGCAATTTAAAAAGRATATTAAAGGAGGGGAATAAAATTTATCCCTCACCTTTGCTTTTCAGAATTTTCTGCCTACCGCTGTCATTTATTTGTATGAGACAATAGATATGTTGGTAGTGAACTAGACAGTTAGCCCTTCTACTCTAATAAACCTTCTTGATAAAAAAAAGTTCTTCTTGTTAGCGGCCAGCTGGAACCCAGCCGTGAATTCATCCCAACTCTGGCTTGCTATTACTGTGTGAACCCCCTACCTGCTGAGACAGTGTGAGAYGAGATAGATGGTGAGACAGAGCAGCTTAACATAGAGATGCAGACAAAGAAATACATTTTTGTGTCAAAATTAGAATATCCTGCCRTGCAGGAATCTATTACGTATTTGGAAGGGGTTACTTCTACTAAACACATTCACATAAAAATAAAGTAATACTGTCTTGCCTTATGGATTTTGAAAAGCTAAAGCAGAATGAAAAGGAGAGAGACCTGCTGCTGGGAAGCAATGTGCTGCTTTGGTTGGGTGAAACAAAACACCTTCACCAGCCTTTGGCACCTACTTTCTTGCTTTTGGCTCAGAACAGAGGCTAACAGCCTGAAGATACAAATATCTAGGCATCAGTTTTTTGGCTCCAGAAACAAGCTGAATCAAATTCTTACTTATTATTATTAGCATTCAGCAGAAATCCTAGCTTTCTCCCTCTCAAGACTAGGTATACTTTCGGATGCACAAATCCTTGCTGAAATTTTAAGGAATACTTTATAATATTTTCTATAATTAACATAAAAAGGGTTGTTTCTTCTATTTGGTGAACTTATCTGCAAGCTGTCAGCCACTTTTGCCTAAAAAATAAAGTATTTCCCTGCATTTCCCTGAAAAGGTCTTAATGAAGTTCTGCCCATTTCTGGGAAATCTAAGTCTTTGTACTTAATCCAGGGTAGAATTGTATACAAAATAAGAGAATTAGAGAGGCTGGTTAAAAAACTCAATCATTTCTATTAAAAATATTTTACCTCTGGTCTACTTGCACTCATACTTTCACTTTTACAAAAAAATTACACTTCAAGCACAGTCATGCAGAAGTCTTTTAAACCCCTTAGTTGTGYTTTCCCTCCTCTAAATAACTTTTAGTAATGAAGTCTACTGGAGAATCTATGATTGGATTCCTCACTCTAATGGTTAATTAGATATATCTAAATAAGTTCTTTTTTTTCCCTTTGGATGCAATTCCTTTTCCTTTATCCAAACCAAAATACACTGTTCTCCAGAGAGTTCTTGTTTGAGAATTGACCAAAGRTAATTATTTCAGATAATTAAGATCACTAAGCAAAGTAATTTAATTTTCTTCCCCGCCTTTTCTTACCCTCCAAGAAATGTAAACGTCAGTGTGACATTCTATCAATAAAAAAAAAAACTTTTAAAAGGTTAGGTTAGCAAAGTATTCTATTAAGTTAAGAGAGATTAGCATAAAGTGAAATCCAGTAAAGACATTTAGTACAGTAATGAAATTTCTAATTGGATGAATAGTTTTTGTTCCTAAAGGCCCTTTCTCTCTCTCTTTTTTTTCTTTTCTTTTTTTCTTTTTTTTTTTTTCAATTCTGCATCATTGATGAGAGTAAGGAAAGCAGGTGCAAAACTATGAATCTAATTAGCCAAAAATTTATATTGAAATCAGCTGTTCTGGARCAGGCCTGGCTCTGGCTAAAGACCATCAGGTGAATGAGATACAGAATCACTGGCAAAAGCTGAATTCCGTTGAGATGATGAGGGCTCCACCAATGACAAGTGCAACAAACCCTATTTAGCAAGGCATGTGTTTAAGTAGTAAAAGAACAAGCTTTGGGGTTTTTAAACTCTGTTCAATACTTTTCTGGACTTTAAGCTCAGACCTCATCTATGGCTGGGGTAAGTCTTCCTGATCTGCTTGGTGTTGTCTGAACCTAAAAGCTTTGGGCTATGAAAAGGTGTGTGGGCAGAAAGGGGATGCTGAAATGGGAGAATATGCATTCCTACTGGAATGGACATGTTTTTCACTGTTTTAAAAAGTCTTGGCTGAACTAGTAAGAAATGGCCTGGACATTATAWTTGTTGGTAATGAGTCTGTGTATCTTAAGTACTTCCAGATTCTTTTGATTATTTTAATTTAGAAAAGACAAATTGACTATTTGCACTTTATCTTAAACTGCTTTGACTTCTCTATTGGAATCTATTAGAAACCAATGTGGCTTTTATGAACACTTTTAGTATAGTGCAGGTTTGTTTTTCCRGAGAAACAAAAGATTTGGAACAATTTAAATGTGATTTTGCAGCAAGGTCAGTGAGCTTGGAAGGGCTCAACACTATCTGCGATGGAGCCAGTGTAGAGAGGCCAAGGGGCAGCTGATCAGACACCAGACCTTGTCTTGGCTACTGCTGGAACCACTGGAACAAGCTTTGCTCTGTGGCTCTGAGCCACTGATGGTCAGGAGATGGGGACTCTGTTCCTGACAATGCCCTGGTCTCCCCTGTGCTGCTGTGCGAGGTTTGGGAGTGTGAGGCAGAACTAGTTGTCCTGGATGTCCTGGCTCCAGGCTGCCCAGCTGCATCCAGGGAACGATTGTGGTGTTCTGGAGTAGTAGCTGTTTAACACAGGAACAAGCCTTCTCACCTGGTAACTTCCAATGCTTAGTTCAGGGATTTAGCTGTACAATGACTGTGTACTGCTTYCCCCTGCAGAAGCTTTCTGTGGCATGTTCACTACGATTTCTGTTTTACAAGTGTCGCCATTCACTTAAATACACAAACCCCTTAGCAAACTCTCAGTGTTAGATTTTGAAGCCAATGTAGTCAAGTAATACAAATCTACTATCTTAATCAGTATAAGAGGTCACAAAGATGTTAACACGTGATCTTGTAWGGCTGACTGAAAGGACTAAAGATTGCAGAATTGGATGCCTGTGAAATAGTATGGATGTAGGTACTATTGTTTTTCTTAAATGTAAATTAGTAGGTTGCCGTATCACCCAAATGAGGTAAYGTGCTTGTTCGTGCTAGTCTGAGCATTCCTCAGATGTTGGTTAAAGGATAGGATACAAACAATCRTGGCTTGTACGAGGGCTCCAGGTGSGAACTGAYGGGAAGCTCTTACTTCCTTGAAACTTTGATGGTATAAAATTTTGTCAGAAATACTAGGAATACCATCTAGTTGTTGTGGCTGCAAAATACAACATTTACATTTGTTTTCTAAATAGCCTTGCTGCTGCAATGAGGAGGCTCTTGAGGGATGCAGGAATACAGTACGTGTCTAACACTGCACCACCATTCCCTGCAAATGGCCTTGTTTGTGTCCTTTGGCCAGCGCAGCTGCCGTGACRTGACTGCAGTCCATAGCACAGGCACAAGGTCCACTAGGTGGCAGACAAACTTTTTTCCTCCCATTTTGAGACAAAAGTGAAATACCTGTTTCTGTACTGTTGAGATGCAGAGCAGCTCTCCTGCAAGGGGCAGTAGAAAGGAGGAGGCACGGAGTGCAGTCCTGCAGATCCCACTGTGCTCAGTGCTGCCTGCTRGGAGGACATACGAGAGAAAGGGTCACTGCAGCCTGGGCTTGTTGCAAATACTTTTGGCCATCGCTGGAAATAGGACACCACACAAGATGTACATTTTGCAGACCTGTTCTTCCTAGCTTTGTCTAATCTGTTGTGGTTTGTGTTAGGAAATTCCTGAGACCCAGATAGCCCTCTGCAACTGCTAGAAGTTCTAAAGAGGTAGGAATGGTGCAGACAAGGCATAAGTGATGCTTTAACCATGTTTGTAGATCTGATTTAGTGTTTGGTACAGTGTCTGAAGCCTTTGGCTACACTGCTTTTATGAACTGTCAGTCCCTGCTATAAAATTTGTATAGCTTGGGGCCCTGATTCTGCGCTGAAGTGGCTTCAGCTGCCAGTATCTTTCAGGATACCTGTATCTATCAAGTAATACTCAGCATGTCTAATGGTGGTAAAATCTYGGTGTAATTAACTTATTGTATTTTATGATGTTTGATGTGCCTCCTTGGCATCCAGAGGATCTCAGATCTTTGATCTAGAGGTGGTGATTTATTGGGCAATTACACATCTAAGCATCATCAGTCATGTGGGAAAGAGGTGCTGTGATCTCATCAGTCTGAGGAAGTGACATGGAAGGACTTTTATCAAATGAAAGGGGGGGCTGATGGATGGGGAAGTCAGGGAAGTATTGATTCAAGCCAATATATTATCTTCTGCATTAATATTGTGCAGACAGTAGCAAATAGAGACTCTGCAATAGTGTTAGTATTTTCTCCTGTGATGAAGAATTGCCCTTCAGTGAAGTATCATTTCAACGAGGAATGATGCTTTTGGACATTAAATGATTTCTTGTGGAAATGTTAGTAGTTTTACTGAACAAAAATAGATAAAATTCATAATTATTCTAGTGTTAACAGCAAGAAATGGTGTGTGCTGAGTCCTCTTGGGCATATGCTTTGGAAGTTTTGTGCATGTGCTGCCCTGTATTTTTTGGTGTGACTTTGAAGAGTACGTGACTAGCCAGAGTCTATCCAAGTTAGCSCAGCCAGTGATAGCCTATGGTTATTTTGTCACTCCAAGAAAAAGAAGTTGCAGATCTTGAAGTATATTTCTATAGCTGCATTAAAATYGTAGTTTAGGATGTCTGCTTATGGATAAACTGTATTGCAGACCTTAGGACTAGATGGTGAATATGGAAATGTGATGTTAGGAGAAAATTTTTAATGTGCTTAGTCCTGTTGACTTTACAAACTACAAATTGCTCCTGAATYGGGGCCAGAATATGTATTATGTGACATGGGCATTCTTATTCTGTTACTGTTTCTTTTTAACTTGAAGGTCATTGCTTTGAGCTTATGAGGCTTTTTTGTTAGTGACAGATGCATCCTTCCTGCTATCCAATATACTGTGTAATACTGGATTTATTAATGTATCACTAAAGTTCTTCTCATATTCATCAGGGCCAGATGCTGATAGGAAGAACTTGTGCTTTGAAAAGTACCTTCCTCCTCCTCTGCTGGCTCTCACCAGGAAAAGCAAGAAAAAGAAAGGGAGGGAATTAATCTTAAACCACAAGTGCGTCAGAGTCACTACCTGCTTCCAGAAGTCATTAATAAGACAACCAAATAATGAGACTGGTGGCAGAGACCTTGACTTGTGTTGACAGAAGGGAGGGCAAACCGCTATGCAGTATTTTTGTTTTACTAGGGACCAGGCTGCTTTGTACAGGATGTAGCATAGCTGTGGACTGGTAGCTGCTGATGGAGATGATTTTAGTTCAGTGGACCACACATGTTATGCGACTTTGGTACAGATCCCCACCTCCATTGAAAGTCAAGGCGTTAGTATGCTTATACAGACTGTGGCTTGCATTTCTGTACATTCTCAAAATTGAGGGAGAACAAGTGAAACTGTCAGCCTACATAAGTTAAAATATACTGMATTTGGCCCATAACAATGAGCTTTCTTATGAATAGCGTCCCTTTTTCCAGCAGATTAATCTTTCCAGGCTGAAAGGAACCAATGACACTTTGCTCTTGGTATCTGTTATCCAGTCACTTAGCATGCTTTACTTGAGGTACTTTGTTGATTTCTCTTGAATTTTCTGTGTCTGCAAGATATGAATCCAGGCTCAGAAGTAGTAGTATCAAGGTCCTCACACAAATATTTCTTATCTTCCCTTGTGAGAAGGCTGAAGACTTTCACCTGCAGGTTGCCTATACATCACAGGTGGGTGGAAGTTGTTTTTCAAGTTATGGGGATAAAAATGCTGTGAGGAGGATGCTTTAGATGACTTCACCTGTTCTTCAGGCAATGAAAGTGATAGGAAGTTTAAAAGAAAATGGAAGCAAATTTCTGGGAAATTTCCTTACCTTATTTTCATACATTTTAATTCTATATTTAATCAGAAATATTCACAACAAAAAGGATTGTTGAGCTATGTAAGTTTTAGAATATGTTTGAGTCTGTTCCTAGTAAATGAGTATTTTAGTCAAAGTTGATATACTGCTCAGTTGTACTGGTTTTCTACTTACTGCAGCTGTGCTTATAAAGGACATTTTTGCAGAATTTCCTTAATACTGGCACAAAGACAAGTCAAGAAACCTGTTTGTCAGAAGACTGGTCTGCCTTAGGACAGTAGGCCTGATACTCACATTCATCATATAAATGTACCAACACTTCCTTGGATCCTGTTGGTTTTCTTGCTGGCACTGCTCTGGAAGCAAAGGTGTGAGCTCCCCCCTCACTGCTGCTCCTTCCAGGTGATCACACTGCATCACCATAGCTAAAGTGTGACTAGGGTACCACAGCCCAACTGTCACTGTTTTACAAACAAAAATCTGATAAATGAGAGGATGGATGTCTTTTCCCTTGGTCCCCACTGGAGGTCACTGGAACATTGTTTACCATTGTATTTTAGAACAAAGGAATTAAAAACCTGACGTTTCATGAAATTAATGTTGGGTATTTTCAGAGTTTTACATATGAAAATCTCTAGATTGCTCATAATCTGTACCTGTAATATGTATTTCATAAAATTCTCTTATACCCTGAGGAGACATGGGAACAATATTCTATGAAATTATGAATTGATAGGTATGCTGAGAAAGGCTCTCTGCAATGAGTCATATATGCTCCACTTTCTTTGTTTTACCTTAACAGATGTGTCCTAAGTGCAAAAATATATCTTAAGACATTCTACACTCAGTGGGGAGCCTATATGTTGCCATCAYTGATTATTTTATTACATTGCTTATTTTCTTTCCAAAAGATAAATGTGGTGTTTTGCAAAGGCCATCATATTAGGGCCTATTCAGACCAAGGAGACAAAGAACTTCTTTTTTTTTTTTTTTAAGATATCCCYATGTATCCTAGTTATGGACCTTCTAAAACTCTTGGAATCTTCTGTACTTCATGCTGGAGCAAAAGCATGTGCGAGGCTAACAGGATCTAATTATCGGCAATAAGAAAAGTTTGGCGGCTTGTGACAGAATCAGCAATAAAGTGAAACAAAGCTTCTCAAAATGTTTGTGACTGGTGTTAGTAGTCTGAATAATTAGTATTAACTAAAAAATCTCTTTATTTCTCTGATATTTGAAATCAAGAAATTCTGAATTTTGGTTGATATCCAGCTTCATTATAGCATTAGGATTTATATTTTAGTCCTCATACGTAAAGTACATGTTTCCACTGAACCAACTTAAAATGATAAATCATGTACTATTCACTCTAAGGGGTTTTTGACCACAAAGGTGTAGGCAGCCTGACCAGAACAGTGCACTGGTCTCCACAAACTGTGTGGGAGGGTAGGGGGCTCTTCTGTTTGAGATATTCGTGATTTCTTTACTCTTTTTTTTTTTCCTCACAGACAGCTGGTGGATCCAAAAGGTCTCCTGATTAGTCTTTCAACCAAATGAATAGAAAAACAAGTACATTAAAAATCTCAGAATGCAACACACTCAACAAACATTTCCTTCAGTTAGAAACACAATTTACTGTTGAAAAAGTTTAAGAAGCTTAGACTATTTGAAAGCTGGGGGTCTTGGAGCACCAAAGGAGCAGGGGCAGCTGAGACCACCTCCATAGCAGGCACTACATAAGCATTACTCTGATATGCTTTCATGATGCAATTACCAAATATATCAGGTAGATTCTGGTGAATATGTTAAAGCAATATTTCTCTTGGCTTGTGACGGTCATCAAAATCTTCATGGGAAAGTTTAATAGCTGACAGCATGTTTTGCTGTCTTCTCTGATCTCTCCTTCCAAGACCTTTCTAAGCTTCCCAATCAGARAAACATAGCAAAGGAAAAGCTCTGGGTTTAGCTATGTTTAGCTATATGAGTAGAGATATTGCATCTACCTTAAGGCAGTGTAACTGATGTAGCACAGCTCAGCAGGTTTGGAGGGAGTCCTGAAGGGGCCTCTTGCAGATGCTAAAATCAGTTGAAGCAGTGAATGGCCTGGCTGAAGCTTTTGCTTTGGAGATATAACAACATCAGCTGAAAAGTTAAATGGATGTCTTTTCTTTCTGCCTGGAAATAGTCTTACTGGCGAGTCTAACCAAACTACTCATCTTTATTGGCTTGTCTTTGATGCCTGAGCACTCAGGAGCTCCAGGTGACTGGAGTTGCTCCTCAGTGTGCCCCATCTTCTACAACCAAGAACTCATGTACTGGCCTCTTTTCATGGGAGGATGAAACAGCAGACTCCTGAAGGCAAGTGGAGGATCTGCTGTCAGTCTTAATGAAAATGTTCATATTACAAAGACTTCAGAAAAGTAATGCTTGATTATRTTCAGTGGGTAATTTTCTGAACCTAAATCATAGATTCATCTTGAATTGTAGATGAATGCAGGGGCCTGAGTCCTGAACCACACAGATTTGATTAATACATTAAAATGATGAGATGCTTGATTGGAATAAGAATGTATTTGCCTATAAGMTATCTGTAATATATTGTGCTTGAGAAAGATCCACAATGAATTTGTGAGCACTATGCTTTTGTGATGTGCGTATTCAAATGGCACAGGCAATCTCATGCTTATTGTTAGTACTGAAATAATGTGATATTGAGGTCTCTGGTCTCTCCTTGTTTGCACCTTTTGGTGGAAGTACAGGCCAAAGTTTGATTAAAAATAGTTGTGCTCCAAAYCATTCAAATGCAAATGAAAATGTCTTCTAGGAGAAAGGTTACTGGATTATAGATAAAAATTTGTGATGAATTGTATGCAAGTGAAATAAGCCTGTGGGCACTGGCCCTGCTTTGGGGTAGGGAAATAGTTTGTAATGGGTTGGTATTATACACAGGCTTATTCTCCTGTGATTCTGTGCTACATTGCTATACCAATATGTCACCTTTGTTCTTGCATGCTTTTTAAAGCATCTCTAATTACAAACTATCTTATGTATGGAGTGAACATTTCCTGGTTAAATGTGATTGTTATTTCCAAAGATCAAAGCTGGGCAGTAGAAGGATGAAAGATGAAGACTCAGGCTGGATTTGGATTAAACAGGCATAAGCAAGCCATCATTATTTTGCCAGGCTCATTTCTGACCTATCAGCTTGACATTTTTTGAGGGGAGAGGGGGAAAGATTTCCTACAGCAGAATGTAAACCTGAGCTGGCATACTTTATTCATAAAATCAAAGTAAAGATTGCAATAGAGCAGAATAGGCTAGAAGTTTCTATGCATTTCTCTGTGCAATTGGTTTATGTTTTTAACTCTGTGTGGCAGCCTGGGGGGAGGGGAAGGGTCCGCTGTCAAACATTTTTTTTCTCCATAAACAATGCTTCAAGGAATAGTCCGTGTAATCCTGGCTTTCCTGTTTGTCAACTTGACCAGCCTCAGCGTTCAACCTGGTATTGAAAATCTAGGGAGAAAAGTGGTGACAAACTTTTCTGCATAGACCTTCTTGCATCCCAGGAGAGATGTAAACACGGCCTCGTAGGGTGTGTAGTTAGCCAAGTGAGAGGTAGAGCTCTATTTACATCATAGCACTGAGACTCTGAAATAGTTCTTTTCTTCTCTTCTGCTTTTACTTCATTTAAAAGCTATCCTTAAATGTTTKCACTAAAACCCTGGAGTCCTAAGAAAGAAGATGGAAATAACTTGACTGTTTTCCCAGGAAAGCAATTAAGAAACTCTGTTAATAAGAAATCAAGTTGTTTGTAAATYGTAATGGTTTAGAACATGCCCTAGGGAAATTGCAAGCAAATAGGACATTTCATTTTGTGCAGACCTTTGCTAGCCAATCAGCTCTGCCTATGTCATAGATGTGATCAATTAAAAATTACTTGGAGATGATGACACGTTCTTTTAATTTAACGTGTCTAGCTAGAAGGATTTTGTAGCCTAATGATTAGAGGCTAGAAGAGAAGWTCTTTTATTTTCTTTCTACCCCACTTAGGAAAAAGGGAAAACATACTGCATCTTGCTGTAGTCTGGAAAGGTTAGCAGCAAAATCAGTAGGAAAGTGCACAGCAGTTGTGCAAATTAGTTAATATTGCATGCAATGACCAAAGAAAGGCTTTAGTGTGCTGATAGCCAAACAGTATAAGTTGCACTTAATTGAATAATGAGACTTGTCTCTAGTGTGGGTAACACTTRCTGGTGACTTGYCAGTGGCTCAAACATTGAAAGATGYCCAGAATGAGATTTACCAATTAGACATTGCTAATGACTGAAGTCTGTGTTTGGCGCTTTATAGTCAATGGAGAGACGCATCTCCAATAGGACAACAGACATAAGTTTTAAAATGAGAAGAATTGCTCTCTGGAGGTGCTGTTCTTTCTCCATTGATTTCTCATACCTGGCTGTTTTAGAGGATTGACTTAAAACACACTTTATGTGAAATTAACCCTAGTATGCACACCCAAACTATGCTTCCTTGTGGAAAAAATTTCTTTAACTGAAGTGAGCTTTACTGAAAAAAGCCAAAGCTGGTRGCTACTGCACTAACCAGAGTGAGTCTGCAGTACAGACTTGGGTCGAATTTGTGCCGATTACCAACGCAGTGATGGCATGGAGTGCCTTCTGACTTATGCTGGTAGAATGAAGTGGAGGAGATGGTCTGATGTGGTATTGTACTGGCCAGCCTGCTTTATTTTGTACTTGTTTTCTGAAAACTTCTGTTCCTCTTGGTGTGCATACCATAGTCTTCTGCACAATCTTGTTGGTAAATTGATGCAAGCTGACCCAAATTAGGCCTGTACTTTGCTGCTGGAGATCAGAGATGTATAATAGAGGTGAAAAAATGAAGTGAATGTGGGTAGCTGCTTGGAAGCAAAAATACTAAGATATTAATATTTTTTTTCTTTCAATGTCATCATTGCAAAGTCCATTTCATTGTTTTAAGGCTAGGCTTGTGCTTTTCATATACTAGGGTTGGCAACAGTCCTTACTGTGGCCTTTTTGGGGAGCAATCCTGCCAAGAAGTCTTTTGAGCTTCAGAATGTGCTAATATTTGATGCATGCAGATGTCTGCATTTGAGCAGAAGTTTTCATACTGACTTGGTAGCAGACAAAAAAATCTTAATGTGACAAGAATACAAGATAGAATAAGACACAATACTTGTGTATGAGGCAGGCAGGTGAAAAATAAGACCTGATTGACTAAGATGTTAGTGTTTACTCTTACCAGGATATGTGATATGCATGTGGTCTCCATAGGGCAGGATTACTGTAATATGTGGAACTATATTTAGTTTTCTGTAATGTATACCTACATATAACAGAAGATTTCATTATTGCTGTGACATATTCCTTCCAACTTGTTCACTCCTATGATTATTACAGTTTGTTTCTCTTGAAMTTTCTGTAAAGCATGACAAGATGCCAAAGTTATGGTGAGTTACACAAAGGACTCCTTTGCATGTTAAAGACTTCRTATTGTCACTTGACTGAATTTGGGAAAACATCTACCACTGTGAATGTCATTAGAGAAATATGAATTCCACTGCTCATTACTGGGGTGTTGTGACAAATCGATGGAGGAAGGACTATAATGTGGCTGCATATTTTTTTCCAGACCTTGTTGATCATTTTACTTCTCCCAATCTCTAGCAGTCTCAATCCCTTGATAATAAATGCAGCTAGCATATGAACAACCCTCATACTGCTTTCTCTCCACTGGAAGGAGTGGTTTAAAAGGGGGGGGGGCATTGAATGTGTTCATTACTGATAGTTAAATTTACTGTGGGCTTTCAGAAAAGCTGCTGCTTTAAAGCAAACTGCTTTTATCTCCTTTTATATTTTTTTTTTGTTTGCGTAGTTGGTTTTGTGGTTTTTTCCTTTGTTCAGTAGCTCATGTAGGTAGAGGCACTTATTTGCATTTTTCTGCCTCTGCCAGCAGTGGGAAAGCCCGATGGGAGCACACAAGGAAGCATTCTGCAAAGTAGAGCAATATGTGGGGTGTATTAGACCTGGCTGCAGGTACTGACCTTTGCAGACCCTCTGCAAGGCCAGCCCTGCTCATGCTGGGGGCGTTGCAGTGATGCCAGCTCAGAGCAGCCCCTGCCCCAGCTGTGGAGCCCTGGCTTTTTCCAGTGCTTTTCTGCAAGAATGTGGAAGAGTGAAACTCCCTTGCCATAGGGACAGCAGGATTTTTGGCTCTTGCTCAGGGTCTAGGATTCCTGAGAGAATTTCTCCTCCTAGCTTGAGAAGGCTCTGACTCAATTCTTCCACTGACCAAGAAATGTCCTCCTTTCTCCAAGGCTGTTTCCTTAGTGCTCAGATTCACTCTGGATCAAGCCTTGAGTTTCTATGGACTATGAAAAAAAAATCATTTGTTTTTTTTTTTACTGCCTGTAAGATCCTGAGTGTACACATTTGACATGAGAATTAGCTACCACTAAGTAAGAGACACCRCAAATACTGTTGACAGAGCAGCATAGGTATTGGATGGAAATAGCAAGGGAGAACAGCTGCATTATTCTGTGTTCTAGCTGCCCTCTGCTTCCCATGTGTTACCTTAAATCAGTATCAAAAACCAGTGTTTTCCTAGGAGTTAAGTGGCACAGAAATTCATCACACTACTTCTGTCAGGTGTCACCGTCCTGTCACAAACAGGTGAAAATATGACACAGAATAAAGAAAGAGGCTAAGCTGGAACAGAGCTGTATTCCTGCATTTTAATTACTGCCTTGATTTTCCCATGCATTCAAAAASTTTTATTTTGCCAGCAGAAGCAGGAGATGTGTTAAAACTCGAGTTAAATATGATCAAAACTTACAGCAGAGAAAAGGAAAGGAGATTAACGTTTCTCTTTCAGCAAGTGCTAGATCTGGAACTCTAGGGCTGACTCCCCATGGGGCAAGCCATGGGGCTCAGCCCCAGCTTTAATGCTCTGAATGCGTCACAAGAGTGTTGTGAGGCTAGTGCAAGTATTCTCCTATTAGTAACACAACACTAGCTATGAACTGGCTTGTTCTGACTACTACTGCTCCCAAACGCTTGCGTTACCCCAACCTCTCTTTGTCTTCACATTCTCTCCTGTCTTGGGCATTGTAACTGAACGTAAATGTCTGCATCCCCTTGGAGACCCTTTCTATGCCTAAATGATGTAGCAAATTGTGCAAAACACTTTTTCTTAGCCAAAGCCTTTAGAAGCAGCCAATTACTTCTGGGTACTTCAAGCACTGCTGAGGATCCTGATTTTTACAGAAGTTCTAGACTTCCATCCTTTAGGAGTTGGACTTCTTGAAAGCATTTTGAATTTGACRTTATTTGTAAATATTTAAAAACTTTGACAAAATGATGGAGAAATCTGCTCAGCAACCAGAAACATTTCTAGTCTGGAATTTTTTCAGCCTACATGGTAATACCTCACCTTCCATTCTTGCTTGCATTTCCCCCATACAATTGCATAACACCTGTCTTGGGCCTAGGGTTAAAAATGTTCTTTGCATGGTAGTAATTGCATTGGGATTGTAAGAAGACAAAGGCAAAAGGCAGGCTGGGGGCTAATTCAGATGAATACCCACTGTTTGTTTCTGCTAGTTAAAGAAATTAAAGAGCTGAGCTATTTTCTGGTCAAATTGTGTATGGTATCTCTGAAACTAAGCACTTGTGGTCTAGGATTTTCCTGTATGTGTAAGTGAAAACTTACCAGCTGAGCATCAGTTCTATGACATATAGGAGGAAAAGCAGAACTGAATTAACTTTTTTATTAGTAGCTGGAATGAGCCAGGTAATTTGTGCAGAAATTGGTCAGTTGTGTGCTTTCATTCAGTTTTCTAGCGGGAACCTCCACCTTTCTCAACATGTTATTTGCTTCTGAAGCAAAAGTTATTTCCCAAAGGTGGCTGAGCATGTGTAGCTTTATTTCATCCCCGTAGTTATTTCCAACAAAGGCTGCTGGAACACAAAGTATCAGAAAATATTCCCTTTGCGTTCAGAAAGCAAAAAGACTTGCTCAAACCCTGTCATCAGTTCAGAGGCRTTTAATAACCTCCTACTTCACCAATCAGAATAATTAAACAGGCTCTTATTTTAAATATTCATTGTGTCCAGATTCTGTGTTTGGCTTTCTTGGTCAATTTGGTTCTTGTTAATCTCAAGGAAGGAAGGACTGTTATCTAGTGCTTAATTTGCATTAAAAACACTATAATTTGTAAGTAAATTGGAAAGCTTTTAAGTGAAGAGGGAACATCAGTGACTCGACAGTCAAAGCTCTCCTTTGTTTTTCAAGCAAAATGTTCCAGAAAGATGCTCTTCCTCTCTTGAAGTTACATAGCAATAAGAATGAAGCCTTGTAATTGTTCATTAATCCATGGCTATTAGGAGACTAGTGGAAGAAAGAGCACCAGACAAGAAAAATGCAAAATATGCTATCTTAAGAAATTGATTTTAAATTCCTGCAGTTAGGTAAGGGAGAGAGTTGTTGTCAGATGAGATCTGATGAGATGAAATACGGCTAGATTCCAAACTGCTGCTGAGAGGTGGAGCTGGGAGGGCCTTGGCTGTGCGAYCACAGCTGGGATCTGCTGTGTGATGTTGCTTCCTGAGCTGGGAGCCCCATGGGGAGGCTGCTACAGGGCAGCTGTGCCTCAGGCTCCTGCCCAGTGACACTACTTGGGGCCTGGTAGCTGGAGAAAAGGGGCTGTGAGTGGGGTGGTCATGCTCCTGCTTCTGGTATAAAACTTGTATTCTACTTGATTGATCCAGCCCAAAGAAAATGTTTTAGTGTTTTGACTTTAATAATGACCATGCTAACAGAGCAGCTTTGCTTTGCTTTTTGATGTATTTAATTGTACAGACATTTCTTGAAAAATCTTCCTCTGATGTATTAGAAATGTTTGTTTCTTTATTGCTTCCCCATCTTGAGGAGGAGAGAAGAGTGAAATGCAGCAGAGGAGCTTATTTCAATGCAAATCTATTGTTGATAATTGCAGTTTAAAAACCTCCTCAACCTTCAGCTGAACAATAAGTGAATAATGGCTGTGAATTATTAGCTATTCCACTTACCTTGAAAATAGTTCTGGCATTGTTGTGAAATTTGAATGTAKTCATTTTTGTACATCTCCTTTTGTTTCTTTAACACGTGTGTGGTTCTTGTGGCTTTTATTTTTCTCTACGAGATCTATGATAGTTTTGCATTCATATACATATATATATTTTACTATGGGTATGTAGAGCTAAAATCAATTTAAAAATCTTTCTGCCCTCTTTGTGAGCTGAAAGCTGAAAGGCTTTTACAGCCTGCAGAGGTAGCAAAGAGATACCTGATCTCAATCAGCGAGGTAGGACCACAGACTACTAATGTGTAAATACAAAGGTAAATTATCAGAGTAAGAGGATGAGTCATCTTCTCAAATCCTGGGATTTAATATACTTTCTCACATACTCTTATCAGCCACCTGCATGGGACAAATCGGGTTGGGAGAATAAGAAGGCTGGATCATCACGGACAGAATTACTGCTGTAAAGTTCATGTGCCTCTGATTTGAAGCTGCTGCTGGCTTATTACTCATGATAGTTGAGCATACAATTGATTCAGAGGACAAACACTGAGGTGTCAAGGATTTGATTGTTTCTCAGCTGCCTGAGTGTTAGACCCCGTGTATTTTTGACAATGCACCTCAATTAGGTCTTAAAAATAAAACTGGTAGTACATGCTTTGTGAAATTGGAGGAGCTGTGATGGATTCCTTGGAGAACTGAGCTGCTCAATTTAGGTTTGAGCATGATGTTTCTCCACAAGGGAGCCACCAGTCACAATAATTACATTGCTGTCTTCTCACAATATGATTTATTTAGATGTTGCCTTATGAATTAATTTGCTCTAATTGCTGCTCTTCTCACTGTAAATCAAGGTTTCTTGCTTTCTGGAGAGTAGTGAACATGATCCTACACTGAAGTAATTAGTCCAATTAGAAAGGAAAGCAGATGTGGAAAACCAATTACTTTCAGGAATATGTCTGCTCCTATGTAGTCCAAATGCTATTCAATCAAAATGTAGTAGTAATTTAATAAAACATTGTTTTATTCATAACTCTGTTCAGCATTAAGACTCCCCCTGGCTTTTTTTGTAAAGAAGCCAGTTTTGGTAAGCTTTGGCTGGTGAGTGAGCTTTCTTTTGACTTGCTCCTAATTTACACAGTTGCAATTCCACTTGAAGAAGCCACACGGATCCCCTGCAAATGAGAGCAGAWCTGCTTTCTTCCTCAGTAGCACTAAACCACTCTCCCTGCAGCAAGAATGAAATTAGCTGCTGTCCTTGGCCAGTAGTATGTTCGTCAAGAAAATACCTGACAAAAATGCCGAGCAGAGGTGGAAATGAATGGTTACGTTTCACTGTAGCTTTGCCCAAGGCTACAACTGCACTGACAGACCAGATGGGAGTGAACCCCCAGCTGCTGGCTGCACCATAAATGCCTCCCAGAGCTCTGCCTGTGCTCACTGCTTGCATGAGGCACCTGTAACCCAGCTGCAGACAGCAGCAGAACATTAAGTGTCCAGGGGGCAAAGGTGTCCTGACCAAAGGCTTCAAGAGCTGCTGTTAGGGCAAATGCGGAAAAGCAGCACTTACGGTTATGCTGGCAGCARGGGTTCACAATTACAGCAAGATCTGGCTGGGCAAAGTTCCAGTGAAGCATTTTGTGGTGTCATTGGTATGTACAGTGTTAAGCTGGTTGTGCTTGACAATACCAGTGGAGTTTCACTGATTGATACTGGTTGAGGGTTTAAATCTCTGAAGCTCAAATTACTTTGTAAAACTAGATCTAGAAGAGCAGAAATCCAGGCACAAAAGGGAGGAAGCATAGTGTTTAGTAGAGATCCAAAAGGAAATCAAGAGTTGACAGCAGACAGTTGCAGGAGCTCAATCTCTATAAATACATACGAGAGCTGGGAGGATGAGTCATGCTGCTGCAGAYGAGCTTCTAGGAGAGGGACTGGTGCTGCACTTGAAAAGGTGTGAAGAGAGAGGAAAAGGGAAAGCAAAGAAAATGCAGAACACTAGTCCTTTCTGTCTATACAACATTCTCATTTACATCAGTAGTGGAGCAGAGCAGGGCCCAGCAGTGAAGTGGTCTTTATCTGCAGTAGCAGTGCGTGGGGCTGGGGTGGTCTCTATACCTCTCATATATGTATTGAATCTCTGGCAATTGTACTGATTTCAGCAGGAATTTTTCAAACTTGTATTAACTTGAGAGAGAAAAGAATGAGGCCCAGTAGCATATAAATGTTTATTTTATCTTGCACCTAATTATAGTCTTGTACAGCTTTTGTCCTAGAAAATAGCCCCAGTGTGATYTCAGAAGCAGAAGTACTCCCTGCCTCTTCTGTTCAGTGCAGGAGTCAAGTCCAGCATTTATGCCCAGCCTGAAATAGCAGCTAAAGCTTCTTATTTTTTGCAGGAGAAGGGGAACTGGACTGCAGCCAGCACTCTCAATCAGACTTGATCAAAGCATTTTTCCAAAGAAGTTCTTACTATAAACATTTCCATTGGGCAGGAGCCTGTATGCTTGGAAGTAAGAGTTTCTCTTCTATCCCACCCCCATCATGCCTCTCTGTTTGAAAATAGGATTTATTCTACAAAGGAATACAGAAGTAATCGATAAAACATTAAGTGCAAGAAATGGAGGGAAGCAAGTGCTCAGCACTTTTCCCTCTAATTAATTTAACAATGCAGTTCAGACGGTTGATGCAGGGCCTCGTGGAGGGGAGGCACATCCAGAGAAACAAACACAGTGYATCCATAATATGAGCGAAACAAAATTAGAATTGCCTCTTTGGGGTTTTTTAAAGCTCTTCATTAAAATACCTGCAGAGGAGTTTTGCACTGGAAGTACACCCATCTATTTTCTTCTATCTGCTGCACAGAAGACAAGCATTCTCATAATTGGGCCATTAAAGGAGGTGTTGGAATGTTGCTAATTGTCAAAGGCAATTAAGTGTAGCAACATGTCACAGGTAAATTAATGAGACTCCAGGTGTTTTGAACAAACTGCATTTATGTGAGTGTAAAACGATTTCTATCTTTACTAGCTGTCTGCACAGTTTTTGGTATTTTTTTTTTTTGGTGTGGGGGGACTCCATTATATGCAACATATTGCCCAGCCTCGATTTCTCCATTTTAGAGGTGCTGTAGACCCATTACTGTATTCTGTGCCTTTTGAAAATTAGGCTATGTATGACCTTGCAGTTCACTGTTGGGCCTTGTTTTAATGCTGAAAACATGTGCCTTTTCTTTGGTTCTCCATGCCTAGCTGTCAATGCAGCCTTAAATGACTTATCGGGCTGTTGAACAGTACAGTAAGCAAGGTGGTGCAATGAGGCATCTTCCTCCTGCTTTCAGAAGTCTGTATTCATATTTGTTGTGCTACTTCTCTCTTATGCTATGCAAGTTTTGCAATGTTCTTTTTTGCTTTAACTCTGTTTCAGTGTAAGTCAACTTTTTTGTTGCAGTCGCTTTGGATGTACACCATGGTAGTATGGGCTAGTTTGGCCAGATTGTGACTCAGTATTTGTTTCTGAGCATGTTAGGTAGCTGATATTCCTTGATGTGATGTATTATTCATTCCTCAGCATAAGAGACTGCTTTTGGATGGTTGCTTTTATCAATAGTTATCTGTCTTCATAAAACATGTTTGACTTGCAAAACTAAGGATTCAAAAGAATTTTTTTTTTAAGGGAGTGTTTACTATACTGCAGGACAATTTTATTCATTTGGAATCTGCTTGTCCTTTTTTTTTTTAAGGATTAGTTTTGGAGGGAAGAAACAACTCAATGAAAACAATATCGTACAATGTCATTGATCATATAAATGTGAAGTCCTATACGATCTTTAACTTATTAGTCAACCAGAATCTAATATATTAAAAAATACCTTGAGCATAACTGCTTGGTTTATTTCATGCTTGACCTGCTACCCTCACATTATTACACCTTTTACTTCCTCATTTATATTCACAGCATATTTAGGCAATATTATTCAAAGTGGGAACCATTATGGTATAGAAAATATTTATCACAAAATTTCTGGAAGTTTATTTAGAACATGGAATATGCATGAAAGAAGCAGTGGTGACTCTATTATGCTATAGCAATTTCTTTGCTTTGTTAGCAAGCACCACCCATGTGAAGGTGGAGATGCCCGAGGCCGCTGCCAGCAGTGTGCAGGTGCTGCAGGGTATGCTCTCCCTGCCAGAGTCGGGCCCTCTTGGGCCCCGGCGGTCCCGTGTGTGTCTCATCAGGACCTCCTTGGTCACKTGCCAAACTTATTGAAGTATCACTTGTACCAAGAAAACTTAGTTTGTGTTGCATGTTTTCATCGAGGAAAAAAAGCTTTTTTTTTAAATTTTTTTTATTTTTTTTATATTTTTATTTTTTTGTAAGCATTATTTAACAGAATGGGGCTGTTAAGGCTGGCAAATTAGATGGTTTCTGTGAAAATTTTTTCACTTACATACTGCTTTCAGACCAGTACTTCTGGAGTCTTCTTCACAAGCTCAGTGTTTCTGCTTCCTTTCATGTGAAATACATTTGGTCTAGTAGCACATCAAGTGACACTTCATAGTTCTCTGGATTCCTTTATGGCTCGTTATTTTTAAGTGCACCAAAAATACTGCTAAAAATAAGAAAATAGGGATCTGGCCTGAAGTCCTCAATCTGTGCTAGAGATAGCAACAATTTTCTGGTTTTTGCAAATTCTTATTTTCATAGTATCTGCTAACTTATACAAATAAAACAAAACCCATCCAAAAACCTTCTTGCACACAGGCCTTTTCTGTCTGAAGCAAGACTTTCCCTTGTTCTGTTCCTTCCTTAAATGTTCCATTTCAGCCAAGTCTGCCTATTCAGATTTTTTTTTTTTGACCTGACCAATGCAGAGAGCATGGAAGTTTCTGACATTCCTGGTCTAAGAGGCCCTGCAGAGAAAGATCCAAGCTTTTTGAGGCAATAACCTGTATCCAGAATTCCCACAAGTTTAATTGCTTTTTTTYCCCCCACTTCTTTCTGAGGTTGGCAACCATTAATTCATAGAGACTTTGGCGGTGCTTTATCAAGGCCTCTAATGAGATGGGTGAACAGCTGCTGCAAGTGCCTCAGTGCGAAGAGTGAATTCAGAGACAGGAAACTATCACAAGTGCCACTGTAGTTTGTGTTGTGCTTTGCAAGTGGCATCTTCCCCTCGTTTCATCCCTTTTGCTGTCATTCAGCTTTTCTTTGATCCCAACATGTTGGCRCATCGTTGCCCTGTGCTTGCAGCTCAGCTGCTGTGCTCCCACCTTGTAACTTGGAAGCTGTGTTGCCATACAGGGTTGCACAGGCCTCCCCTGTGAAGCATGTGCCACTAGCTGAATTTGTGATTGATAACTATAACTGACCCGAGGCTACTGTCCTCCTTTCAGACCTCTGAGAAGATGTGGACAGAGCTTTGCAAGGGTGTGTGTGTCAACCGACTGCAGTGGTGCCCAGGAAGGTGCCTTGGGGCATCCTGAGAGAGGTCCCTGCCTCTGCGCAGAGAGGGAGGCCTGAGGCCAGGAATGCCCTGAAAAGCTTCTGGGGAGCGTTGTTGTAAGGACAAGATTGTCTTTGATTTTTCCCTCCTTTTGTTTACTCAGATGCATCATAGAAGAYCTGAGCTAACCGCTTATCAGGAAATTTTTCAAAGATAGGCAAGAATTATGTGTCAGTCTCTATCTCAGATCCTCAGCAGAAATAATAGAACTTTTGTTTGGAAATGTGGTGAGGGTAAATGCACTAACAATACTGCAGTTCCCACAATGATTTGCATATAGCAATAATGGACACATCTCTACATCTCTAGTATCTTACAACCACTCACTTTTACCATCTACCAGATAGACTTCATAACTGGATTTTCAAAATGTGATTATTATTACTTCACAGAAATTTTAGAACTGGTAAAATATGAGAGAGGAACATGCTACAGCTTGTACACATAAAGTGTAAGTATCACATACATGGAAATTAATTTGGATCAGTGCACTGTTTAAAGCTTTGCATTCAGTAAAATATTAAATCTGCTGAAAAGCATAGGAGCCATATTTGCAAAGGTTCTGCAAGTGTTAATTACAGACAGTTATAATGCTGTTATCTTTATTTCTTCATGCACAACTATTTATAGGAGGACTTGCAGTGACCCATGATCATTGCTGGGAATATTCAGTTTTAGCTTTTGAACAGATCATGGGATTTATTTTCAATTACAGTTTATATAAAATATACTGAGATACTGGATTGAGAGTGGCCAGCAGCTGTATCACTCTTGCCAAAAACATGGCATACTGCCCTCCCCCTGCAGCTTACAATGCTGGAGATACTAGGAGACACCACAAAAGGGTGGAACTGTCACATGGTCCCATAATTGCCATGCTTTGTTTCTTTTCTGCTCCTGATGTATTACATGCCCTCCCTGGAAAGATTTGTGATTGTGTGTACGTGCATGCGTGTGTTTGAGGGTGGGTGAAACCCTAATTGTATATTATTAAAATATTATGATTTTTTCCCCTTACAAGCTGTAGGCAATGTGTCACCTCCCTAATATCTTGTGCAGCTGGCTTTGACTGGCACTTACAAGGTTGACTCCCAGGTGCTGCATCAGAAATCTTTTGACACAGTGTCAGTAATTAAGTGTACAATTAAGAGAATGTCTGCAATTAAGTTCAATCAGTCAGTCAATCAAATCTACATTTCTAAAGGGTTTCTAAAGGGCCTTTCATCCAGCCTCCYCTCTGCTTAGGAGCTCTGTGCAAAGTTAACACCAGACATAATGCAATGGTTTTTTTTGAGTCTAACTCAGAAAAGTCTGTAAGGTTTTTATTATAGAAGGGAGAGGGTATTGGAGGCCTAGCTATCTGCAGGGTAAACTGTTTTTAGGTGAGTAGTTTAGATGCAACAATAGGATACAACTATTAGAAGGGTTGAAAAACTTTTAGTATCTAAAAGATCTAAAAGCATCTACCCAAGGTATCTATCTCCTTGGGTATTCATCTCAACTCAGTTTGGTCAGTTATTTCTGATCTTCCTCTGTATGGGGAAAATCAAAAGGGGCAAATCCTGCTGCTATGAATTAGCCTAGTTCCACTGCATACCACGCAGCTCTTCCAACTCATGCCAGTATGTTTAATTTTTGATAGGGAAGGCTTTCTTTTTTTTTTTTTTTGGAGTGACCATGTACTACTTTTCAGGCTTTTTTTTGTGCGTGTGTGTGTGTTGCCAAACAAATGAACTTTGTGAGTGAAAGCATTACCTGGGTTACTGTAGTTATTTTAAACAGTTTTTTCTTAAATATAATAGCCTGTACCATGCTTGAATTATTTGATGCACCTCACTGCAGTGTATCACATATATACCGGTGAAGTTGTGCCACACTTTCTGCGCAAAGCCCTTTCTGGGAACGCAGCGGCTCAGGCTGAGAAGCAYATAGTGAAAGTCACTAGTACTGTAGCACTTGATTTGGGCTTTTCTAATGTCATTTTTTCATGGGAGTCTAAGAATTGTGGCCTTAAGTTAAAGGGGACACTTTGTAGTTGGCTTGGTCCCTGATCTTGCTAATATGTGTCTTTTTCAAGAAAGAGACCTTTCTTGATAGGCTTGTCTTCTACATGGCTTTAGTTTATGTTCTGTGGTTCCTGAAGTCAGAACTGGAATACACACAAGATGAATCTGTTTACACTGGGTTTTCCATTCTCCCCCCCCTAAGCTGCAGTGACAGACRCTATTAAGGACTTGGTATTCATAAACGGCAGCACAAGAGGGTGCCAGGTCTATGTACATAATTAAACTGTGTGTCATTGTTAATGAGCCTGCAAATACAAAAGTGTGGATTTCTTGGAGCTAGGAAAGGGTTGTGTTTCTTTATGAATGTACTTGGTGTTAATAAGGGCCTTTGGATAAGGGCATGCTTAAAATAATGCTACAAGTAGCAATACTGGCAACATAAGAAAAACCTTTCAACCAGATCAGCCAAGCCTAGCAGCTGGTGGTGTGATAGTGCTTTTATCTCATTCACCTGGAAGTCAGTGTTTGTCTGAATCACCAGATCTGTCATCAAGTTGCCTGCTAAGGTCTGGAAATGCTCGGTGTTTAGACTGTGCATAGTACTCAAAATAACTTGAGTTTTTTCTCATCTCTAGTGCCACATCAATGTGAGTAGCAAGCTGTGATTTCTTTGATAACAATCTTGCATTTACATAAGACCTGWCATTTCTTTTAAAGGAATTTTACTAACTACAGAGTACATTGAGAAAGAATTGTCCACAGCAGTGTGCATTTCTGGCAGGTTGTCTGCTGTCTCCTTGCATTCATTGCTTTAATGTATGGAAAGCAGTTAGGTGAAGTGTGCTTCTTCACATGAAGAGGTGGGGAGAACAAATGGCTAAGCAATACATTACTGGTAGTGCTGTAAATATTTCCTAGCATATCATTAATACCCACCTGCATCTCTCTTCAGTGATAGGGCTCACAGTGCCTTGCAGACAAGATCCTTTTACACCTAGGGAAGGCAAAGCCAGCTGGGAAGGACAGGTGAGAAAACAGCTAGTACAATAGATGCTTCAGTGTGTCCTCATCAGAACCAAGCAGTTTCCCAGTAAGGGGTGCTGACCCTGGACTTTGCTCCCCAGGTCCTGGGAGGTTGGTACCATTATTTTGCACTGGTAAATAGCAAAGAAAAGATGTGCAACTTCTGCTGATGCTTTGTGCGTGATACTTACCCTTTTGCACTTTCACTTTGTCTCAGTTTTTCTTCCTCCCATTACCTTTTTACTATTTGTTGACATTTTTATTGTCACTTTCATTAATCATTATCAAAGCTCTAAGGAATGCTTCTGTAAGGTCTCAGTGTTGCTGAGATGCTGTGAGGAAAAATATGAAAAAAATTTAGAATCTCTTTTGGGTGATTTTATATTTCAAGAAATCTATGGAGAGGGAATATTGTGAGTAGGGAAGTAGAGAAAACTGATACAGTAAAGGGTTTGCTAAATATAGATTTGAAAAATGTTGCACTTCTGTTATTGTAATAACTTTAATTTTGGAATCAAGAGTGTGGCTTTAATTAGCATTAAGCAGGAAAACTTTTTTGCAAGATGTCCCAGACAGGCTGCATGTCATGCTTGAGAATGAGCCTGAAACATCAGAGGCTTTGGGAAGTTTTGCTGTTAACTAGAAGAACTCAGTATCACATTACATTATTATGTGCAGGCAGAATGTTGGGTTTTTGAGCAGCAAATCTCTTGCAGTGGCATGTGTTGTGAGAAAAGCCATCAGCAAGCAGACTTTTGAATGCTTTTAAATCAAATGGGGACGGGGCAGAAGGATTAGGCAAGCAGCTGAGAAATAATGCAAGACAATTTTTGAAATCCAGTACTAAATTTATCAAAGTGAATAATATATTCCGATGGTAGAAGGACATTGTTTTTGTTTTAAATTTGCCAGACCTCACTTTTTCTTGACTGTTCGTCTCAGGAAGGTGAGGACTTTGAAAAAGCAATTACAACTGGTGAATGATTAGTGTTAGATATAACTTCTGTGTGTCAGATTAACACTTACATCTTAAAAGATCTATTTCATGCTCAGCCTGAAAAATCTAAATTCTCCCTCAACTTGCATCTTATAATAAAATAAATGTAAATAAGTAGGCCTAAAACTTTAACGGAGTCTTGCCAGATTCTGAAATCACCATAGCAGGAAAACTAGATGGAAGCAGGTGTTGCTAGTAGACTGCTTAGAGAAAGATCTTCTAGGAAATGCTGCATTGCATGTGCACTGAAAGGAAGTTAGTCTGGTTTCTTTACTGAATATAGGCCCCTAGAGGGAAGATGACTGAAAGAAAAAATGAAGCTATGCATCTAGCTTATCTGCTTCAGGATTTAATTTCTTGCTAATAAGGTATTTAAGCTTTCAAGAAAGCAGCTTGTGGTCCTTGTAGACTTTTAAATTTTTTAAGTATTATGCAGAAAGTACATGTTTAAGATGGGTCCTTACTGGAGTTTTTCAATAAATACTCGGGTTATTAAAATACTTGGTGTATTGCTCCTCTCCGTTTCTCAGCATGCTTGATATCTGTTTGGATGCTTGGTGTATCCAAATTTCCATGAAGAGTGTTTCCCTCCTTTGTGTCAGTGGGAAGTAGTTCCTCTTGTTGCTGATTCAGCTCCATGTCTCTTGTGCTTCACTCCACTGAAATCTGGTTAGGTATGAGACAGACTCCGGTGGAATGAAGGACAACAGAATCCATGGATCAGTCTTAATTCACTCAAAGTGCAGGCAAGTTTATCACATGTTAACACATCTTTTAGAGAAGCATACCTGGTACATTTGTGATGTTCAAGTCATACGTAGGAGGCATGAAACTTTACAGTCAGTGCTTATGTGGGCTGCTATAGGCTGAAATTTTTATTTRCTTGCTGATTTCCCTATCCAAACCATTTCAGATATTCAGGCTATTTTTTTTCATTCACTTTTATTTTTAGTCTGTGACAAAATAGCCAATACAGTTTGCARTATTAATGGTGAGAAAACTGAAGGACATGGCAAATTCTCCATAATTTGAAGGTCTTTARACAAATGGGAACTTCTCTAAATCATATTCTGTAGCTCAACTGTTAGAGCTTTTATGCCCTGTTATAAGGGAGGTCAAACAATAGGTATAGTTCCTGCTGACATTAAACCTCTGAATCTACAAGACACAAGGAATGCACATGTGGCATTTTTTTCTACATACTTGTCCTTTTCAAAGATCTTTGGCAACAAAAGGAGGTGTTAAGCTACTACTTCCCTTTAGCCCATATAAGGGAAAAAAAATAATCTGACTTGATAGCCTCACATTGGATATGGTAATCAGTCTGCTTGAGGCTTGTTGTAAAGCATGGGCAAACAATAGTACAGAAAGGAAGAGTGCTTGTTCAAACGTATTTCTAGCATACTGCTGTTCTTATACCTCAGTATGTTTGTAAAACGAAAAATTTATATTACTGGGATGCCCAAAGGTGCTATGAAAACACAAGTTATGGAGCTCTAAGCACTGTCCAAACCTTTTAGAGACATGTATCCTCTTCCAAAGAACTTCCCATCTAYGAAAGAGATAAAAGCAAAGAAAATRAAGATTGTCAAAAATATCTTAATATCTTAAATTGCATCTAATCAGTGAAGATGTTTAAGATTCTTGCAGAGCAATCTGACTATAGACTGAGACTTTACTCTTCTGGAGATGCCCTGATTTTACCTGCAAAATTAATACAAAAATTTGAATACAGAGTATATACATAGATTTGCATGTTGCCTCTCATCTAAAGAACTTGAAATATTTTTTAAAAAAATCCAATGTGAAATCCTTAAATCACTTGAATGAAGTGGAAGCTCATCATTTCACAGCATGGGATGGCAAATAGTTTCTCCTTCAAAGSTGAATCAAATGATTTGGTGGCTTTTCTTCACAGTGGCTATGAGGTCAAATAAGGGACCAAGGCCAAAGCTTCTGTGATGCCTGGAAAAAACTGGGACTTTCAAAACTGCCTAATGGAATAAGTGTCCAGTTCTGACTAGCAACAGGTTTTGGTAACACTCACATGCACTTAGATAACTTTGGAAAATTTCAGCTTGCACTTTGTGGTTTAGAAGAAAAGATTGCTTGGGGTGCAAAAGCTTAACTTGGACACGAACTGAAATGCTTGGCTGTACACAGAAAAGGCAGTTTTTTATCTCATCCTTTACAAAGCCACGGAGGTGCTGACAGAAGATTTAACAGAACAAATAGCTTAGCCTATTCCCCCTCCTCCTCATTCTTTTTCCTACTCTTCCCCTCCTCCCCCCACCCCCTGCCTCCTTTCATTTTAAATATAAACCTGCTGTTRTGTTGAAGCCTTGAAGCCGTTCCCTTAGTTTTGTCAAGACATGTTAAAAGCTTTTTGGATAAGTCCTGAGAAAGGGTGGCCTAGGCAGGAACCCATCAACAGAAATTCCTCCATGTAATCCTGGCTTATTTGAAATGCCTTTTATCTGGCAAGTTGCAACGAGCTTTAGTACTGTAAATGCCTAATGCACAGCCTCCAGCTATTAACCACTTAGGGAACTGGTGCCTGCTCTTCACAAAGCCAATATGCCTAGAGGAGAAAATAAACTGCAAGGCTTGCTTTGGCTTCCTTCAGGAACACTTCAGATTATTAAGTGGAGGTTCTTATCAACAGAATCTTGCATTTAAAAAAAAGTAATACAAACTTGAAATACCTGAACCAGGGATCCACCTGTAACAGGTAACTAGCCCTCACTCTTGAACAGCCAATTTAAAGTATACTAAAGGTTACCAGTATCTTATCTTTCAGCCTTTAATTACAGACACYGCTGACTTTTTATTTCTCCCTGAAATCTTGAGAGCCAGGCTGTAGCCTTATGCATCTACCTAAGCAGAGAAGATCCACTGCTGCTGCAGAAGTGACAGACCTTTAACTAAAGGTCAAATAAAATTGTACTGGACTCCTATGTGAACTTTAAAGTGAGAGAAAGTTTCTACATTTCTTTGTCTACAGGGGCCAGAGATGAAGATGGATGCTTTGAGTCAAAGCTTGTTGTATTTCTGTTGTATTAAATGCATTGCATTGRGCCAAGTGACTGCAAGCCTTGAAACTTTCAGAGCAATCACCTTCCCCCCCTCCCCACCTCGCATGATTGCGGTGCAGTGTAAATGCAGATGTCCTGATCTAGCTTTTGAAGCAAAACCTTTCTCCTTGGAGCTGACTGCTTTTGGCCTTTCAAGGAAAGACAGCTTTGTGTTCCATTTAATTTMGAGTGAGTTGTACAGAATAAGCTAAATTTGTGATTTGCTTTACAGACTTGCATTGCTGTTAGAGAAGAACCTGATTTTACCGCAGTAGCTGAAGCAGTTTGCAAAGCTCACAATTCCTGATTTTAAAGGTTGAGATGGCCTTTGGACTCTTAATGCTTATACATGAGTCAGTGGAAATAAGACATGCACACCAGCAAAAGCAGTTATAGTCCCCTGGCTCCTCAGATTTTAGAGATAAGCTCTACTCCTTAAGGAAAAAGCCTGATTAGTCTAATACTTCATCCATATTGCCATAATGCCATATTAATACAGTACTTTAACTTCAAAGCATTTTGCAAATGTTGTCAAACTAATGTGGATTAAAGTTGCATTCTTTATAAGGAAAAATAACAATCATAACATGGAGTTCTTTTGAGTGACTACTTTTGTAAATCTTTGACTTTTTCATGATATATCTGGATATATAAGAACGTATTTTTCAAGTCATTAGTATACAAAGTAAGAAAAAGATCAATTGATTGAAACTAAGCTAAATTTTTACATGTAGTCCAAGTGGTGGATCGAACTTGGTATTCATTGCACTAGTATAAATCCAGAGCAGCTCCTTTGGTTTTAACTGAATTATATTATCCCTAAAGACAAATGATATTCTGCACAATTCTTATCAGTTTAGGAAATATTTTGGTTTAGGGTTTAATTCCTGCTTTGAATAACTTAGGTATTCTATGTCATAAATAATAACTATGAGAAATGTTTTAAAGATGCTTGAATTTTTTTTCTTTTAAAAGCTGTTCCCTGGTCTCAGTTTTCAAACAGCAAAGCACAAACACTTTGTTCATATCAAAKAAGTTGCACTTTTGCTGTATGAACAGTTTTAATGCAGCCCATTACAACCTTCTGTATTTTCTTTCCAATGGAATAGCTTTCCAAAGAACCCAGGTCTATAGAAAGATTCCCAACTGCATCACTCTCACAGTTAACAAGTTTTATATGTTACAAAAGGACATGTGGTCTTACTGTTCACTCACCTGTCTTGGTTAAATAGGTAAAATCCCCATCTTGCAACAGCTTTGCTTAAGTTTAAACCAAAATAAAATAATAATAATAATAATAATAATAAAAAAAAAAACTAAAGAGACAGAGAAGTAAAACCAGCTGGTAAATACATTCAGGGAATGTTCTTTCTTCACTTTTTCTTCTCTTCAAAGGGAATTCCGGAGAAAGTGGAACACAAAAACGAATGGTCCTTTACTAAGGTTGTGCTATGCATTTGGTTGTCTTGCCCAACCAGACAGACTGGAAGAGAATAAGAAGATACAAAAAGGAAAGTTTTGTTAGGGTAGGAGGAAAGTCGGAAGAGTAGAAGCAAATAGTTTTCTTTAAACAAAAAAGCAAGAAACATTAAAAAAAAAAAAAAAAAAAAGTAGAGCTAGAGAAGGCAAGTTCTGCCCATTTTAAGGTGGTGTCCCTCAGGTGCTGTCTTTATTTACGCGCCTGCTCAGGAGGGCTCTGGTTACGCGAAGGCACAGCCAATGGAGAGGGCACCGGGCGCCAGCTCCTCCTCTGCGGCGCGCTGGCGAGAACAGGCCCTGGCTTTCAAAGGGAGCCAAACCGGCTCGAGGGGGGCGCTTGAATCAGTCCCAGGCAAGACTAAAGCAAGCTGGATGACTCCAGTCCCGGTGTTARGTGAGGGGTTGTGATTACTCTCCAGCCTGAGGACAGAGATAACGCGGGAGCCACAGGCATCCCACYGTCGCTCGTGGGTCTTGGTGCATGGAGCTTGGAGTCTGCCCAGGCCGACGGAGCAGGCGTGCCTGACCTTGCTCGCTAGCAGAGCTAAGGAGAGTTTCTGAACTAGAATATTTTGGTGAAAGCAGGTGTTCAGTGAGCCTGAAACTTTGTATGGATTCATGATATTTTTGCCAAATGATTAATTTTGTGAGTAACGTTGCAACTGAAGAACAGACTTTTTTTTTAACAGATCCAAAGCAAACATTTTCAGACAACCTTCTAGTTTCAAAGGATTTTTGATTTTATAAACATTAGTACTGTAAATGACCAAACTGGAACAAAGCACTCTTTTTTTTTTCCCCTCAGAACAAATTGCCCAATTTGTGTATTTGCTTCTCTGTGTAGAAACCATTTTGTTTTGCTTTTCCAGAACTTGCTAAGAAAATGAAAAATTTATTTGCAAGCTAGTCCTGGAGCATGTAATAAATTGCAAGACTGGGACCATAATACAATCCCTGTAATTCAAGCRGCAAGAGCCTGCATTAGGGGTAACTCCTTGTAATGAACTTGGGTATACGGACTTTGAAGTGTGGTGATACTCTCTGAGCACTTCCATGCATTCAGGTTCATTCCAGCTCTAAAAGTAGTCAGGTTAACTGCTCAAGTTCAGTTGTTGTGTATAATTGATGTGAATGCCTCATTTTTCTTTTTTCTCCCCCCCCCTTTTTTTTTAATTAAAGCTTTATCTCTGCCTTCCTGCTTGCAGAGAATCAAACTGACCCTGGGGTGGTTCTTGCTCGAACCTCTGCCCTCATAGCTGCCAATCCTCAGTTTGGAAGCTCTGTTGGGCTGGGTTTATCCTGTCTCTRTGTTTGGGAACTCATGTTTTTAGCTGCATTTTTAACTTTGTGATGTGAGACAAGAGTAGGGAGTTCTGGGGTAAATGGGCTGCTGGGCTGGGCRCAGGCAGCTGATCACCACCATGCTGTGCGAGCCAGGAGCATGTGCCATGTGCTCGGCCGGGACAGGGAGGGGACCTGTCCTTGACCTCCYGAGCTGTGCTGAGGTGGGAGCTCTCTGTAGGCCAGGCCTACCATGGCTCTATCTTATATTCAGGCAGATTAAGTCTACTGATCCACACAAAGCAAAATATACTGGAAAGGTGTGTTAATTGAAATAGCAGGGAATGGATGACTGAGTAAACATTAAACTTAAATGAATCCTGGATTGGGTAGACTGGAGATTCAAAATTGAAGCTGCTTTGGTTGTGACACCTATCACAAGGCTGGCTTGCTTTTATCCTGATTGCACAGAATAAACTTTTATAGTAGTATCCATTGTGACTAGCCACAATTATCATAGAATCAGTAAGGTCAGAAGGGACCTCTGGAGATCATCTAGTCCAACCTCCCTGCTCAGCAGGGTCACCTAGAGCAGGTTAGACAGGGTTGCATCCACACAGGCCTTGAATATCTCCAGAGAAGGAGACTCCACAACCTCTCTGGGCAACCTCGTCCAGTGCTCCATCACTCTTGGTGAAGAAATTCCCCCTCACGTTCAGGCAGAACTTCCTGTGGTTCAATTTAAGTTTATATTTTTTGCCATACTTTTAAAACAGAAGTGAACATATCAGTCAAGAAATGCTTCTGCTGGAGATGTGAACCAAATTGTTTTCTATACGAGAAATATGGACTAGAAGATTATCATTAGGATATCTTATTTCTATTATCATATGCATTGATTTTATTTTCTTAGGACTGTACAAAACAGTAGGCCAAGCTCTCTCCAGTTTTGTATTGCTGCACAGTTTAAAGTCAGGACAGTAGCTGCTGCTTAAAGCAAATAAAGGTCTGATTTGTTTTCATTTGCTAGTGTAAAATAACTAACAAGTACTACTACCACTTACAGCTACTGTTAAGGACCAAGATATAGGGGACTAAGCATGGAATGAATAGCTAGGTAAGAACATAATATTGTTCCATAATATCCAGTTATTTTAACTATCATAGCCTTAAACTTTCAACACATACCTGTTAGATGGAAAAAGCTGCCAACACATCAAAAAACTGCTGTTACAAGCTCACAAGCCCTGCTGATAGAAATACGTCAGGGGAGGAAGGCTCTTCCCTGCAGTATCTGAAAAGCACATTCCACAGTTTGACTTAGAAGGAAACCTGTGTGGTCTTGAAGGCTTGTCAGTTTGACCTCTAAACTTGTCTGATAAATGGAATCAAATTATTTACTTGGTCTGCAGGTTTGAGACATCAAATGACAGGAAAGCTCAGGGCCACAGCTCCTGAAATTGCCCACTGTTAATGCAGTCCGTGAGCAGGTGGGGAATAATTACTTGAAGGTTTCCCCCCCTTGTCTCCTGAACTTACTTGATTGGAAAAACTGCTCTGTGAATCAACTGCCTGCATAGSAATAAGCATTAAACAGAGCCCTTACACTATGCATTCTTAATGTTTCCAACTGAAGGAAAATAAACCACAATAATGCCCTGTTTCACTACTACTTTGCATTGTTTCTATGACTCTGTGATCTGGGGTAAGCAGCCTTCCTGCACCGTTTCTCTCTGCACCACTTTCTCTCGTGTGTGTAGAAGGAAAATAATCCTGTAAACTTTCTGAAGTGAAGCCAGAAACCTTGTCTTATTGTGGGGAGCTGTACTTCCCTGCACCATTCTGTTCTAGTCTCCTGAAACTATAGCTGTGGTAAGACCTGTAATACATACTGATTGCAAATATTCCGTGGGAGCACAATTCAGTCTTGCTCAACACTGAAATGAGCTTGTGTATTATTCAGCTCAGTCCACATCTTTAAATGCTCCTGTCTCTCTGAAGGTGGACATGTGCTGAAGCCTATTGCTKTGAGTAGAGAGAAATACTAGCTGCAAAATGAAGACTAAAACCTTGTAAGAAATGTCTTCCAAATACAGCAATACAGGAAATGAGAACATAAATTTGTGAAAGGCTAGCATGAGAAAGTAACTATAAAGCAGACTTTAAAAAAGTARTAATTCAAATGACTGTCACTTGTAGTCTCAAACAAGTGATGTAGTGATAGTTGAGGAATAACAAACCTAAGGAAGTTTTAATCTTTTCTTCATTATTCACATGGTAAAACACTATTCCAGAACAACTCGTACATGAATTCTACTCATTGCTGACATGCAGACATCTCTTTGGAATAATAGAACTATAGTAACATTAAGGCTAAATCTACTGGAACCTGGAAGGAAAAATGTAGAAAGGACTAAGAAGTTTCCAGGATACCTGTCCTGGTTAATTTGCTTCTGCATTAAATGGCCTTAGATCCTTAATGGTTTGAGATAGCCAAGACTTGAGGCAAACTACTTATTCAACAGGGCGACCATACAGAGGTCAATCAACTAATGATGGGATCAGTAATTTTATTTTTAAATGTTCTCAGACATATTTGCTCACTTGCAAATTGCAGAGGGAAGAAAACTGATTACACCAATCTCCTGTCATCCTCACCCTATCCCCTGGTTCCATACAAGTATGTTTTCTTCTTCACTTCTGCATTTAAAAGAAAATACAGCCTCTGTTCTGTTCCTGTTCTCCCTTTGGCAGTGGGAGTTGGCACTAACACACCTGGTTCTGCAGCTTAGTTAAATATCAGGCTCTTCCACATTACTACATTTGGCTTTTTTCTTCCTTTGGAGGAATCAGATTCAACTGTATTCTTTATCTTCGGCAATTCTGTGCCTCATTTCTGAAAGCTCAGTATTAATAAGCCTGCAGTAGAATGGAAAGATGTCCATGTTTTTTGTTGCAATATCCAGGAAATAGGATGGTTTCAAAGTACTCTCTGCTGAAATTCTAAACTTCTGTTTGTGGTGAATGCATAGGAAAGTAAGCCAGACTGTGCAGAGCTCGTGCCTACTCTGTACAAAGTCCTTGTGTTACATGGTAAGTGTGCAAAAAACAGGAGGTGGCATTTCCAAAGCRGACTAAGTTGCAAAGAGATCCCACGTGGGATGTTAGGGCAGAATAGCCTGCACAACTGAAATTCTTCATCTGAGCAGAGAACCTCTCACACACAAGCAGGGTGAGACTTTGCCTCTGAGAGTTGCTCTCAAACTGAATCAGAGTGAAAAGTATATGCTAATATAATGGGATATTAATTTTCATTTTGTCATGACTTTTGCAAAGAAGTTTTTGTTTTTATGCTGCTTCTCCTTTTCCATAACTAAAGAAGAAAAAATAAACAAATGTGAAAGGATGGAAAAACAAAAAGGGAGAAAAACATTTTTCAGGGTATTTAATTCTCTCTGCAATAGGAACACTTTCTATTGAAATACTTGCTTCTTAAGGAAGTTTTGGAGGAAAAGTTTGTATGCATTCTTTGCTTAGTTTTATTAAATTGCTTCAAAAGCTACTGATTTAAATCCATTCAAGATACCATTGAAAAGAGCCAACAAGCTGTGACCTGCATCCTTGCACCACTATTTCTAGATGCCATATTGAAACATGGACATGGCACTTGGGGTTTTTAAAAGGATGCTGCTGACAAATCACCGTAGCTGTATGTTTCCCACCAGTATTTATAKGATGGCAAACTAAGAGTTTAATAGCAGCTTGAGGGTGCTGAGACACTGGAAAGAATCTATTCACTTTTTTACTTAAGTAGAAAACTAGAACACTTGTTTCTTCTGTGTTTAAATTTGGCTGTTTCAGATTCTCATATCTGAGGAGGTATGAAATACTAGCTAGCTGATTCAAGATGTCTTAATCCATGGAAAAAGAAAGAAGCACAACCTTTTATTGCATATGGCACTTTTTTCTTGTTTCAGTATCCAGGAAAAACCCCTGAACAGTACTCYTGTGATGTAGGCTTGTGGGAGGGAAAAATGACTTTTGCAAGGAACAAGTTTATTTAAACTTGAGTAAGAACAAAATGCAATGTCTAAAGCTGTTGATAGTGCAGGTATCAGGATACAATTACATTGCTTAAATGAGGTAACACGAATATGAAGCTGTTTGAAAGGACAATGAGGCACCTTGGTGCCAATGTATCCTGTCTCTCCCTAAATCGTGTGCTGTGTAAAACCTGCACACTGCCAACATAGCTCCACCAATACCAAATCCTTGCAGAGGCCAGAATTCCWCTTGGGCTGCGTCAGCCTGCTCTGCAACTCCAAAGCAGCTTCGGGGGAAAGGAGGAGACTTGGAAACTGCTGCCCTGACTCTGCAAAGGATTTCTAAAGGGGCTGTCATAAGGGAAGGGCTTAAATAACCTTCAAACAAAATAATTAAAGATTGATTATACCATAATTGTAAAATAATATCCTAAGGCTCTAAAGGTATCAGCCCTTTTTCTCCTCTGTCTTTGAAGATAAGCTAGAATGGCCATGTGTTAATTATTTAGAGGTTCCTGGTGTTTTCTGGGTCTGCAAGAGGTCAAGAACTGAAACTTGGAGTAATTCTTGGATTTTCTCTTTAAAAAAAATCATTTAGTTATGTTTTGCTTGATTTCTAAAGCTGTGTTTAAAACAGCAACATTTGAGGAAGATTGATAAAAACATGATTCAATTGTCTATTTTCGTATTCCTGCATTTGTTAGTTCTGCAATAGATCACTTTTTTAGAGTTACTCACAAATGCTAGGCTAAACATTGATTTATGTGCAACAAATCAGTATTTGTAGGACAGCTTTCATGAGCTACCCTTTGACAATCAGTAAGACCAATAAACAATATCAAAATAATGCTTTTGGCTGGATAGCTTAGACTTGTTGCTCTCGGTAAATTTTATTGTGAACTTTCAAATCCTGGAAAATACTTCTACAGAGATGCTCGTTCTGCATCTCTTCTATGAAGCTATTGGTCTATACTGTTCATGTATAYATGCATTTTAAGATCACTGCCTGTTCCCAGTATAGTCTTGCCTGCTTTGTTTGCCAATCAAATAAGTGATTGCAGAAATTCAAGACTAAGGACAGAATGTATCAGGAAGCTGGTATAACTCATTGAAAGATACAGGCAGATATCTACAGGGATGTGTGGTGTTTAGACTTTAAAAAGGTATGGAGGACAATAGCACAAGATGAAAAATTCAATTACTCGAAGATATTACCTGGAAAATATGGAGGTCATATTTCTCCCTTGATTCTGTTTTAGAGCAACATTGAAAAGTTAAATTCCATAATAGGCCTTTTAAGAAATCTGACAACTTTTGTGTTGGAGGGACAGAGGGATAGTTTATTTTCCAAGTAGCCTGTGGACTAAAGGCAGGGTTTTTTAACTAGGAAAGTCATGAACAATAAAGCCAAGCCCCTCTGAAAGCACTGTGGGGTCTGCATCTGCAGTTACACTAACTGTAAATCAGAAGTATTTCCAAGGAAGAGAACTTGATTACATTATTGTAAACTCACTTGTTACAGCCTGGGTCTATCATATTATACAAAAAAGCCCACCCTCTCAGGCAGGTATTGATTTATTATATCAGTATTGATAATTTTTTGATCATACATAAATTAAACACACTGCTTCATCAAGACTTTCTAGAAGCTGTTGTAGTCTTTCCCTGTTCCTTGGATCAAAGAGACCATTTTTGTGAAGTTCTGCTCAGTGTGCAAATATAAGAACAGAATATTAGATTTCATAATTAACCAACAAACCAAAATCAAGCCAGCTTTGCAGATGGTGGGCTAATGTTTGAACATGACGACAGCATATTGGTAAGCTAGGTGTTGCAGTGTGCAAGGCTGACCTTACAATTACAGAATGGCTATGTCTAACTTCTCTTACCGTGTTCATATTTAAGGCAGAGATGGGGATGCTACTGACAAGTCTGATGTTTGCAGATACTTTTCTCCTAGTTCTTGCAATTAATCTGTTTGTGACTTCATGTAGCCTCAGTTCCGTTTCCTACAGAGTAACYCTTTTGGCATATGTTGAAGGTAACAGGAAATTCCTTTTGAAAAAAAGTTTCTTAAATTATAATTTAAAACAGCAACTCCTCTTCCTGCAGCAAGCTAACGTATCCCAAAATGGTGAGCACGTAGGAAAGCCAACCTTGTGCATGCAAAGCCATTACGCTCTTGGGAGGGACTGGCCGTTGCCAGAAAGGATTATATAAACTAAAGTTGATATAGTTCTGAGTTGAGAATACTCCTTCCTTTTTATGGATGATTATTGGAAGACCTAAAACCAAACAATTCCAAGGAACTCAGTCAATATGTATGTACAGAGTGGCCTGTTASCCATGGAGGAACTGGCTGTTTTCTGTCCTTAGGGTAAGGTGTGCTGGGACAGGGAGAATGGCTGCACTACCCAACCCATTCCTCTCTCAGCACATCCAGCCCATTTCTGAACTAAGGAAATTGCTGTTCTATAGAGAGGTTCCTCCTACCACTTGGGAAAAAAGATGGGTCAATTTTTTTCTTCTATGACAACAAAAGGTACCACAGAGCCATACGGTGGCAATGATGACTTGCCCTTTCTGTGCCAGATTTTAAGTGATGCACTTGGGCACTAACAGGACCCTGCATCTTTCAGGACCCTTATCTTGTATTTGCTATTTAGTGGAATTCAGGAAGCCAGTGCAGTACAAGAACCAGTTTTGCTGATGGAGCATAAATAAGAAATTATACATGAGATTTGTTCTACTGCTTTATGCAAAGGGATGCCCTGACCTTTAGTTAAATACAGCCATGCAGGAACTGACACTGACGAAAAATGCTTGCCCCACAATGTTTATGAAATGATTAGATAAAACAGTRTTGCTAGTGCTTGTACCACCACAATTTTCTGAGGTACCTCGTTTCTTGTAAAATTGTGTGCACTTCTACCTTGGGATTATGTAGTTGCTCTGAGTAAGTATGTCTGCACGCTTAAAAAAAAAAAAAAAAAAAAACCCTCAGCAATTGTTCTGTCATCCTTACAAAACTGGTGCTGACAAAGCTGAATTTCAAAGTGGAGTAGTGAAAAGTTTGAGCTTAGTTTGGATAAGTATTTTTGGTTTTTGGAGGATCTTTCATAATCTATATTTTCTGATTTTTATCTCTGAAGTCTAGAAAACTTTCTAATAAAGTGATTTTTCATGGTTTGAGCTTAACTGGAAACACCAAGAAATGCTTCTAGTTTTGGTTCTTTTTGCACTTTTACTGATTATAAGTAGGAAGCAATTTTGAAAAAGTTTTCTACAGAAACTACATGTCTATTTTCTGTGCTGAAAGTCTTTCTCTAGTACTTGACACATGCAGTTAAGAGAATATCCTTGAAGGAAGTGACCACGTTGAGAAGGACATACGTAGTAATACAAATCCTGATTCAGTCCACTTTCTCCTTTAACTGGCCCAGAGAAGTTTTCCCCCTTCCCACGTTCTGTGATTTTAGTGCCCACCTCCACAACTAGCTCACCACTGTGAGTGGATTTTGTGGGAAGCATGTGTTCCTTGGGTTTATTTCCTGAACATCAGTCAGATCTTCCTGTAAACCTGCTCYTTTAATCTGTTCTAGCATGTTGAGCTGCAAATCTTTTTCAACTAATTTTTGGCCTTTCGTCTGCAACTCTGAGCAGTTTGTGAGTTACCTGAGCCCTTCCCTTTTGTGGACATGAAGATACATGCTGGCTTATCTGAGCAGCAATTTCAACCACAGCCAAAGACACACCTTTGGGAACGGTCTTTTCTTTTGCTTTATTCAGCTTTGTATTGTCTCAACTTGTTCTGCAATGCTTTCTAGACCAACAATACATCTTTGAGTGAACAGGACATACAAGCTTTCAATGCATGGCAATGTCCCCTCAAATTCAAAGCAAACATTATAGTATTTGTAGCCAGAAAGAATTTAGACACTTGAGTGTGCCCCATGTCACCTTCTGAAAACCTAGCAGAAGAATATATAGTTCAGCCATTACAGTCAATAAYATTCATATGCATAGATCCTTGCTTTAGTTATATGATGTCTTAAAAAATAAAGGCTTCATTCTTCTCTTCTCACCAAGTCTAATACTGATAACATTTAGGAATGTGCATACGGAGACTGGCAAATGTCTAATACATTCTGAAATTTGAAGCTTGCTTTGTTGAAGGAAAAATAATGGTTTTCATTTCTAGTAGGTCAGCAAGCAATGCTTTCAATGGCCAAGTCATCTGATCTATGAAACTTCAGTGAAAGACAAGCCCCATACTAACCCTGTACCATATCTCTCCTGAAAACAAAAGGAAAAGATGAAGCAAAGCTGGGCTGATGGTTGTAGTTTGAGTTAACCTTGCTGCAGTCTGTGATTCACAGTGAGGGCTCAAGGCTCAACCTGAGATTCAGCATTATCAAAGATGGACCCTACAGCACCTTTCCATCATTTTGTGTGTGGAAACAACTGGGCCTTGCTAACTCAGAAGACTCATTAAGATACAAGCTGGATAGTTTTAAACATTCTGCATCTTAGCCAATGCTCTGATCTTTRTGTAGACTGGAAGCAAATAGAGGAGTAGTGGTGCATGTGTGGCTTTAGTTGAGCAGAAGATGAAAGGGACTGTTTCAGTATTTGAAGTATGTGACTTCAGCTTTGCTGGATGTTACTGATATTGAGGCCTAGCCAACACTAATGTTACTAACTTAATTATTTTGAATATCAGAATTGTGATGTTCCTAYTAGGGCAGTTATTTAGATACTGCTGTAAAGGTGGCAAGTTGTAAGCCTACCTTTTCTCAGTAGAACTTGCTTCYGGGAATTTGTAACAATCATTCATGCTAGTATATAGCGCCAGTTTAATAGCAAACCTCTGTGCTATCTGCATGTACTTTACTGATTTCAAACTAGGATAGCTGTATCAATAAACTGTGGTGATGAGGTAGGAAGCATTTGCTTTGAGTTGTGTATGTCTTAAAGTACTTGACAGCCCATCTCAGCCCTGATTCAGCCTATACTAGTAATWGCCAAATTGCCTGATGTAATGGCTGCCATCTCTGCAGGGTATGTGGATTCCATTTCAATTTTTCCCTAGTCTTCTGTCCCTCCCACTGTGGGATGCATAGCTTCAAGGAATATTCACTTGATGAACAAGGTCTACCTAAGTAACTTGGACCACACCTTGGGGAAAAAAATATTTAAAAACTGCAAGGTACTCCACTTGCAAATGATGGGCTGTTATTACCTTCCAGTATAAGACAAGCAGAAGACATAAAGATGCTGCTTACTAATCTACTCTTGCGTTATTTACTGTTGCAATGCACATTCCCATGTTCTCCTGTCTAAGGTGACATCTTAGCTCTGGATTTTTGATGATGATAATTATAATGAGATAGAAGAAGCAGCTCAGGTTTGATTAGGATCTCTCTGCCTTTTAAAAAAATTGAAGATTTCTAACTCTCAGCAAAATTCCTGCTACATGAGACCATGTTTTACATTGTGCCAGTTTGCAAACCTTGGTATAAGGGTTTTCTGCATAATCTCTGTTCACCATTGTTCTATTACTGGTTTAGAATCAAATGTTAGCTTGCCTTTCCTGATGTTATCTTGTATTTTTATGCTCTGAGAGGGCTTTTTTGGATGTGTAAGAAACCAGTGTTAAATATAAACACAGATACTGCCTCAATCATTCTTGCTGTGCCCTAGAATGAGAGCTGTTGTACAGTTAAAATGTTTTTCTTTTTTTTTTAACTTCAAATTGACTCTATTCCATGAACAATGAAAGATCATGCTAACTACTCTAAAGATGCACATAAACTGTCTTGACTTGGATGAGCAAAAGGGGATTTTGTTACTATCGCTATTCCTGGAAAAGCCAAGAATCATTCCCCTTCATCCTTTTGAAAACAATGCAGAGTTCTTCCTCTGCCTATGTGGAGCAGTCAGAGCACCCAGGGGCTGAGCTTTTAGGACACTTGCTCTGCAAAGAGCAAAAGAGAGCAAGAGAATTCACACCGGTGCTGCAGTCCCTCTGTCAGCTACATTTTTTTTTCCTCAAGAAGGCTGTATAAGCAATACTGACATGGGGGATTCCACTGTGCAATGTAAACCTTGCATGCTCCTTTTCCGCATAAACTTATCCTATTGCTCTTAAAGAACAACCTCAGACTTGGCAGTGAAGTATACTCCTGCTCCATCTCCCTCTATGCTTCTGACAGCCTGTGTCTGTGATGTCCTGATAAACCTTGCTGACTTGCTCTATATTAAACCATGCTTGAGTTTGTCTGCTCCTGAAGTCACCTTGTGTATTGGACCATGCTCTGAGACCACTTTCTCTACAGGCAGATAGTCTGKTTTTAGGGGTGTCCTCAAGGCACCTCAAAACAGTTCAGACGTAATCTGTCGTATGTGATTGTATTAGACTGTTGTGACAGAACTACTGCAAATTATCTCCTTGCCTGTATGCCAGGGCAAGGATAGGTGCAGAGAGTACCTGACACAACTCTGCCCCATTTAAACTGCTTTATCTGAGTATAGCRCTCTTCATTTTGGGAGAGTTATTCTAGGTGTATACAAAAAGGAAGCAGAAAAGCAAGCTGAAACACTGCAAGTATTTCAATGCCATGCCTATGCCTGAGGCTTTTCATTGCTAACTGTAGTGTAAGTTGGTCATAAGACATGTAAAATCTTAAATGAAGCTGGAGAAAGTTAAGATGGGATCAGGATGACCCTGATTCCTGCTCTGTTCTGTGTAAGACTGATACTAAGAGTAAGACTTGATTGTGGAGTTTATTTCCAGTAGGACCTGTATGTGTGTGTCCCAGATCACTTTGCATGTCATGAAAAAGTTGTTATATGGAAGYAGAGGCTCAGTTACTGCTTGTCTTGTCTGGCTGGAAAAAATGATGCCCTAGTGCTGGGGGAGACATCTACCCATCTATCTGTCTGGCTCTAGGTAAGAAAACTCATCACTGCTGTATCAGTGCCTTGTGCCCTTGCAGCAAGTAGTCTGCTATCTGCCCCTGAGCCAAGCCAGTTATTAGAGATGACCTGATGGACACTTATTTAAAGGTTACATAATGCAGTTCTGGACTTCATTAGTTTTGGAGCATCTGCTACCCATTCAACAAGAATCACCCCTTCAAACGCATCTGAATATGAGCAATGCTGTATGCCATGGCTCACACTGCAGCACTGTCCTTTGGTAACATCCAGCAGCCCCCAATACGACAACCAAACTCATCTCCTTTGAATTAATTTTTTTTAATCTAGGCAGCAAACATAGAACAACATACTTCATCAATGTATTCCTTTGGAATTACTGTAGTGGGGGCATCAAACAGCTAGGGAAATCTGACTTCATTCACTGTCTTACAGGTATATTTGGTTTCTTAGTCATGTGCAAACTGTTTTTTGTCTGTACTTGCAAAACCATGTAAAAGCACTGGATTTGAGAAGCTGGTATTCCCTCCTGTTGCAAAACTAAAGTAAATTAGACTGGTGGGATCCTATATTTGCATTATTTACTGTATTTTCATTCTATTTGAAGTGCTGTCTTGCCTGTAAGAGTGCAGTGAGCTGGTCTGCTTTTAAGGGGCTTGCTGGGGAGCTCTGTGCCAAACTGTGTAGTAGGACAGCAGCATTCCCTACATGTAGAGAAAATGGTGGAGTAATGTTTGCTAGCAGCTGCCTAGGTTCAGATGACTGTTTTGAAAGACACGAATGGAGTTTACTGCATGTTTGCCTTACATTGAGATCTCTCAAATGTCGCTGGAAGTGGTGTGCGTAATATGTAGATGATACATAGCAGATAAGCAGCAGCTCTTCCTTAGGGGATGGTTTCTGCCAGAGGCTGGCTGCATTTACTAACAAGTGATTCGCTTAAGCATGCTATTTGAGTTACCAAGGTGTAGCGATACAGTCTCATCTTTGGTCTGTGTCTGTTGTTAGAGAACTCTGTTAAGGGACTAAGATACCAATCTCTCCCTACTGTTCATTAATTTCTATTGTATGCACATACGAGTATGGAATTCAATTTTTGAAAACATTGAGTGTGTGATTAAAAGTAAGCACGTGTCTTTGGAGGTATTGGGCAGCAAAGCAGAATACTAAAGTTAAGAAAATGCACAGATGCTTTTCTGGACAACAGACAGACCTAGGGACAACAATTTCTTTTTATTTTGCATGTATCCAAATACATAAATAAAACATTAGTCTCAGTTATTAATGAAGGAATAAAAAGCAATATTTGAAAATCAACCAAGCAAAAAAAAMCCAGTAGTTTCACATTTAGATTGTATAATAACAAAAATTAACACTGATGGACACTATAATCCCTCACCTTGAAGACAGGACAATGCAGTGGGAAGATATAGGGTAGTTCAGGAGACCTGATTTTCCTTGTGAGTTCCATGAGAGGAGAATATGTTTTAAGAAGTTCATTCTCATTTGTATTTTAAAGCTTCTTATTCTGAAGTGCAAGACCAGGGGCTACATCTTCAGCTGGCATAAATTTGCCTGGCTGCATGGAGATAACTGATTTATGCTGGCTGAAGATCTGGCCCCAGATGTAAGAAATTGAAGCAGGTGGATGTAATTTCTCTAAATTTCCATTTAAGCTGCACATGCCTGGAGCACCAGAAATTGAACAGTACTTTCCCTAAGAGTAAAAAAGTTATTAGCTTCATATTTGTGTTAGTGTTTCACTGCTCTTCCTCTCAACTTGATCATCACATGTAGCCACAGGCTGTCTCTGGCAATGATTCTGTCTCCCCAATAAAATTAAAAATCACTTTTGTTTCATATCTTTTTAATAAGACGTCTTTTTTAATAAAGGACTCTACTCTTTAATGGGTGATGCACTGGTGAACAACAGCTCAGATTATTGCATTTTCCTGATTTGAATTTCTCTTTCTGCATTTCAGCTATAACAAACTGAAGTAAAAATCCCCAAAGACTCCACACATGCAGCACAAAGACAACTGTTTTGCTACCATAGCTGGGCTGAAAATGATGYTCAGTCCAAGTGGATGTGTGGCTGTTGTACATCTTGATGGAAGGAATAGATTCTGTTCTTGAATGTATAATATAAGCAAAGGGAGAGGCATAGGTTTGGGAACATGTGGGCTAGGTCCATGACTTTCACTGGAATAAAGAGTACTTTGAGAGCTGAGGCTACCCCCGTCATAAGCAATTAATACCTTTAGGATAGGTGCTTATAAAGGAAAAAAGACAAGACACAATGATGCAAAGGAAAGAAAGAATTGTTAGTATGGCTACTGGCTGTGTGCACAGGAATAAATGCACAAATGCACACAGGTACTCCCCACCATTCATTTTTGTTTTCCTGGAGAGATGAAGCATGTATCTACTTCCCCCCTCCTGCCCTTTGTTTAGAATTCTTTCGTTTGCAGTAAAGATTCTGGTCCTGCAGCAAAATCAAAGTGAGCCCTTGGGTATGACAGTTGCACTGTTTAGCTGTTACACCATAGTTAATATTGTGTCAGCCATTTAACACCCTGCAGTATTTATAGTGCTTTATATCTCAACCGTGGAATGCAGCTTCAGGCTGCAGACAGGCACAGAAGGTCTCAGACTAGCAGCATATTATAAACATGGAGAAACTCTAGTGGGATATATTCTGCCTTTTAATGTCTGGACTGCCTGCACAACTAGTTCTGAATCCTTGGTTCTGTCAGGCAGGAGACTGATCCAGGCAGTGACAAATCTGCTGCTTTCAAACCATTATGCGCAAACAGGCATGAAGCTGGGAGATGAAGACCATCTGACAAATTTTTCAGCAAAGGRCCCCTTCCTCTGGAAAATGAAGCTCAGTTCAATGAGCTGAAGAGTTCCTATGTGAAAGCAATGAAGACTATCAGATCCCTGGARGATCTAGTCTCAGGCAGTGTTCTCCTTAAATTTCTGATGAACCTACAAACTGTTATAGCAGGGCTACAACATTCAGACTTAAGTTTCCCCCAACTGCTAAGACTTTGATTCCATCCCAAGGATACCATGGAGACAGAGCCTTGGGAATGACATTTCTAGTGTTCAAAAGAGATGGCTTCCCTGTCAGACCCATGATTTGATGTTTTTTTTTCCTACAAACCAAACAGACAGCTACAACAAATCTATTTTTGTAGAAGTAATGAAACATGCATGCCTGAGTCAAATATATGTTCTTGTTTAGCAGCTGCAATAAGGGATTGTTATCCATGTCATTTTTTGCTCACAGACTGTATGTATTTTATTTTACAAGACAGTATTTTTAAAATTTTTCATGACAGGGACCCCTCCTTTTTGCCTATGTCTAAGGATAGGACATCTTAATATAATTATAATTCAGTCCTAATCCAGATCTGAAAAAGAGTAGGAAGAATTAAAATGTCTTTGGGAAAAAAGGTACTCAGTAAGACTTTTGGGGTAAGTTAGATTGCTCTAATTCATATATTTATATGATAACCATAAATGGTGCGGACAGGTTGACAACACCAGAGAATAGCAACATACTCTGCCATCTTTCCAACTTTCTATGTTGAGTGGATATTTTTGTCCTGAAACTGGGTAATTGAAAATATATCAGGAAAGCATTTATTTAGACTAAATTACATAGCACATAGTTTCTGATGTTTGCTATTAATGGTTTGCAACTTGGTTGCCTCCTTTGCAGCACAGGAAAAAAAAGGATCCAGCTCACCATGCATTTAGGAAGTTGCAGTTACTTGAAGAACCTTGCCCGACTGTGAGAACGTTGTTAAACGTGCTGTCATTAGTTAGAATGATTCCCTCCCCTTACACTTGCCTGTAGGAAAATAAACCTTGATCTTTTGCATGCTGTGGGCAGCTATTTTATTCTGTCCTGGAGAGGTTATTCAGAGGGAGACGCATTCTTTTATTCTTAAACCCCACCAGTGCTGAAGTGAGTTACCAGGCACGCAATGGTAAGGTAATTTGACCTGAGGCAAAAGTACATGTAACTTCTTCCTTTTTCCTCTTTCTTTGCACACCTATTCAACAGAGCGCACACRACTTCTGAGAATGCTTATACCTGAGCCAAGGTGACCTGAAATCCAGATCCCAGCATGTAGCCCACTTCATTAATTTGTTCTTCAAAATCCACTGTGCTATCCAGTAACTAAGCCTGGCACTGAGGATATTTATGTTTCTGGGAAATCCCAGACTTCAGCTATATCCTATTTTGGATAATTGTAAGCTGTCTCTGTAATCAATCCTGGCAGCTCCAGCTGTTTTCTTTGCTGCTCTGACCTGTTGCAAGGTGGTGTTATGTGCTGCTAAACAGCTACAGTTTTTGATGGTGGTGAAGGGTATTGTAGTATAAATATCACATGAAATACTTTTGGGCCTGATGGAAAAAACTGTAAGAATACAGAGAACTTTACAAATCCAGCTACAGCGATTATCTAGGCAAACACCGCATTGCTCCTCTTGTTCATTTTGAAAGCAGCAGCCTTGCTAACATGTCCAGGGTCATAATTCAAATAGTTTTTGCAGCTGGAAACGTAAGTCAGATCTGTTTCCTACCAATATGTTGTCTACTAAACTGAAATGAAAGCAAATGTGGACTTTGTGCTTGTAGTACTTAAGTCAAAACAGTCACCTTCCTTAACTGTTGAAGCTTAAAGATGCCATGTAAATGCACAAAGCTGAAAATGAGCCCGCTGTAAGGCAATGAAAATATTAGATGCCCTCTGCTGTTAACTGTTCTAGAACAGTAATAGCTTCTGTCTGTCTGAAGTAAATGATTCTCTAAAACTTTCAGAAATAAAGTAATTTGGGGTGGAATGAAGCATTTTGTTTGACCCAGAGCAAAATGCTTAATTATGATTGCATGCTTTTTAAAAATGACAGCAAAGAACACTTCAAAATGGGAAGTTATTTTTGAATAACTAAAAAACAAATCTTTAGTTTTATTTTAAAAATCTTTTCCAGAATTCTTTAGATTTTCAGTTCAATTTATTAGAGAAACAGTTCAATGATAGTGAAATTAATGTGAGATATTATGATGTTATTAAATCTAAACTGGAAATAATTTTAGTTAAAATAGATAATCTATGCCTTAGCACATAAGTAATAGGCTATATCCCTAGCCCCAGAAAAAAGACAGAAGCTTAAATTTTAGAGATTTGCTGACTACTCATTTTATTCAAATAATTTATGCAGATTTCTTGCCTCTCTGTTTAGCTTATTATATTGGCTTATCTGTTCCTGGGATTGTTTCAAACACAGACCTGAAGTAACTTTGAGCCAGATTTTTTTCAAAAGTGAACAAGTATTACCGTTGAATCCTGGGAGTTTAGTAGGCTTTGGAAAGAGCACATTTATATCCTATATTGTAATGTGATTAATCTGCAGTTCCAGAGAATGGTGCTTTCACGTGATCAGCATCTATATACCTACATGTTCACACAGCCCTGCATGCTCTCAGGATGGGATGTTGTGAGCTGCTGCACGTCTAGCAGTTGCAGCCCCGATACTAATGGCCAGAACTTGTCAGAGAGCCCAGGCCAGGTGTACGTCAGTGGAAGTCTTCCAAAAAACTTGAGTTTATTTTGGTGCCTGAAAGGGAAGCTACTTCCGGGAAATTCTTAATCTATGTGCCTCCCTTCATTACCAAACGTGTACAGGTGTTTCTGCTCCTGATGGCTGCTGAATTAATTTAAAATTACTTAAAAGCTGCAAAATAATATCAGGCTGAAGATGACACTGAGCCTTTCTGTCTCCCTTGGATCTTGAGTGTGAGGATTGGGATTGCTGCCCATCACTGGAGTTTCTGAACCTATYGTCCTACACCTTCATTCTTGACAGATCCTGACCTGTTTCAAATCTCATTCCAGAGCTTGAGATTTGCTCAGTTTCTTATTTTTGGATGTTACTCTGCTTAGATCATTCAAGTACCTAGAAATACGTGAATATATTCATCACGTTAATAGGAAATAGGGCCAAAAGGGACCTCAGCCTAAGAAGATTACAAAATAAAAAATATTGTAAAATGACCGTGCTTGGGTATATGTAGGTTTCCAAACTTTGTTTTTCAAAGACATATTCTTGTTTTTACAGTGGGTGCAACTAGAAGATGCCCATTCTCAAGGCAAGGATTTTACTTCTCCCACGTTAGATTCTCAACGTACAGGATGGGTTCACTTATCTCATGAGATGAAGACAGACAAATGCCTGCGCAGCACTTTGAGATGCGCAGTGTGATGGCTGTACTGTCACTAATGAGCTAACATACATCAAAGCCGTAATAGCATCTGCTTTTTGAGCTCCTCCASTCTGTTCTCCTAGTGATTTAATGCAGATGAGTATGTGTCCATTTCTGGCAAGCACTGCAGGGTTRGAGGAGCTGTGGTTCAGTGAAAATAAAAGATGGGAGCATCAGCTCTGGCTGGATTTGTTTCCTTAATTCTGCTCAAAGAAAAAGCAAAGTCTAACAGAGCAGCTGTGTGCTCTCACTTGTAATGCCATCTGCCCTCCTCTAATGCCAGGCTCTAATGTCTACCATCCCAGACCTTAATACTGTTGAGTTTCAGTTTGTTGGGGTATACATTCCCATCACTGCATCCTTTCTTCCAAATCTTCAAAGGGAGTAAGAYATATGGGGCATACTGGAAGAATCTGTGCAGTTAATTTTTTACACTTGTAAATTAGACATGATTTTCTTTAGACTTTATTGAGAAACTAGGTCTGATGCCATTCTGCTGAAAGAAGTAGACACAAATAAAGGCTAAGAACATAGTAACCTTTCTCTCTTCTGCATAGTACCATTGCCTTTTCAGAGTTTTGAATCTAATATTTTAACTAACAGCAGAATGCTTGACAGTGCTCTGCTGACCTCCCTGACTGCTGCCGTGGTATTTCTCTTTAGGAACCTTACACATAGTCAACCTGTGACTGAGGAGAACTGCTCTTGCAGATTTTGGTTTGGGGGTACTTGAACTCTGTCAGGTGAGAGTTCTGTTCAGACCCTGCTCTTTGAGCCCCAGAGAAGTCTGTAAGTGATAAAATTTCTTTTAATTAAACCAGAACCTTCAGCTCCTGTTGTTACTCATGTGCTGTGGTCTCTGGGGTTTTCCAGTGCACAAAATATAACTGTGGGCTATATCATCAGTGACGGCAGAGGAAAGATGATACAGTTGCAGTCTTTTTGCATACTTCTAATCCTTCAGCTTTTCTGTGCCGGTTCATACYTGTGGCACAAGTTTCAACAATGCTGTGCTCAATTCTGAACGAAATCCACCCAAACCCGGAACTGCAGAGTTCAAGGGAAAAGACTGCTGCCAGCGAGGTGCTTTGGCCAGAGCACTGGCTACAGCTGCGGCTTCCTGGTGCTATGGCCCATCCTTATAGAAGTATTTAGGTACCTCAAAATCTAAATATGCAACAAGCAAAATTTAAAAGAGAAAACAAAAATAACTGATTGATTTCAACATATTTTTTGTTTTTGCTTTTTCCTTAGGAGACCTTTAAAGCAAATTTAGCTTCAAATCATGGCCTTACCTTTACAGTTAATTAAAGCAGAGTAAGGTACAGTTAGTATTGACTTATCCAGTACCAACGAATGTCACCTTCAAATRCTCATCTTGTACCCAAATCTTAGTAGTGCTTTAATCTAGACTTTGAAGCACTCATTTATTCCAGGTACTTGCAAATATTCTTTTGTTAACATGAAATATCCAAGCATCAGACTCTGTTAGAACCTGAATGTGAAAAGTAAGGTAAAGGATGGTTGAACTGCAACAAATAAAAATGCAGGAAGGGCTTCTGACRCAGATAAGTGCACCATTGTCCCTATTGAAAATATACATAATTCTAAACCAATTCTTGTAGTCACAAATTTCTGAACCAAAATGTGTTTGTATTTTAAAAGCATTATAGAGTCAGGCTTACCATGGCATTTTAAGCAGGTAGAAGCTTAATTTACCTGTTCTCTTGCATAGGTAAAATCTGTGTCATCCTATTCAGGCCTTGTGGATTTGGTTGGCTCAGAGTGTGGGCAGAACTTGGTTGCCAGAATTAGCCATACCTCCTAAACGTTCAGCAGTTCTCTGTGACGAGAACTCGCTTGGAAGAGCTCAGCAGTAAATGCTCATTTGAACACTGGCTACAGATCATTGCCAGATCATCTTTCCAGCTGACTGCCACCATCTCTGGGGTGATGCAAAGCTTCTGGTAATTTTAGAAGGAGAAACTGTTTGTCTTTTTTATGGACTAGCACAAACAACTAGGAAGAGAAGTAAAAATCCACTTTTAAATTTCTGTAAATTTTAAAAATATTGTGGGCATGTCTTGAATAGCACGCACCCTTTCTATGTTGGCCTTTCATGTTCCTCCTCCCACTTTTTTTTTTTTTTTTTTTTTTTTTTTGGTATAAGTAATGATGGAGAGCAGAGGATTCCAGGTGCATGAACCACAAGAATTTTACTGGTTGAGGTTCAGAAATTCCTAGCCTGAGGTGAAGGGAGGAGGAAGCTAGAGGAGGAAAAGAAAGAAGAGAAATGAAAAAATAAAAGTAGGCTCCACCACCTGCTATGTAATGATCAGTTCTAGAGATAAGGCTGTTTTAAGGTGCATTCCAGACATATGGGTCCTGCCCAGGCACAGCACAAAAGAAAAGGGAGACTTAAAACAACAGCCAGCTCCTCCTACTCCCATAATCAGGTGCGCACCCGTATGAGAGAATAGCTAACCCTAATAAAAACGTCTCTCCTTGACAATGTTTTCTTACAGCTTTAATTCCAACCCCCTTTTAAACACATGCACATACAACCCTCTAATCAGGCTGACACCTGTCACTGGAGTTTAAATGCACGGAATCCAAAGCAAATCAAAAGCTAATATCATGTAAGAGAGGCTGCTGGCAAGTGGTACATGGGGTCTGGAAAATGCCACATTCCCTTCAGTGATCACTGCGAGGATACTTCTCTTATTCATTGAAAAATTAAATGAAAAACATTTACRTATTTCTCCCTTGAAATTGAAAGATTCCCTACAGTTATCCTGTGCGTATGTCTTGAAGTTAAAGTAGGATTAGACTTTGATTTTACACCTTTTCCAAAATGAGGTCCCCTGTTATGAAAACCCAGGACCTGATTTTGTTCTTTAAACAGTTGTATGCTGACATACCCCTATAGTGGTTTTGAGAGAAGTGCGTTAAGTATGGCTGCCGTTCTAACGAGGTGCAGAGTCGTTACCTGGCGAGCTGGAAGTATGGTAGGAACTGCAAGATATGTCTTCATAAGGTAGTGCTAACATCTCTTTAATTAGTTTGTTTTTATATTATTTTTAAGTTCCTATGACTGAGCCATTCTCACTGGASGCAAGAATGAGGACTTTACATTTTTTTGAGGACTTTACATGCTGCTGATAGTACCATCAATTTACATCTCAGGGATATGAGACATGTCTTCCTGTGACAAAAATAATATGAAGTTGCTAATTCATTGGGACTTGCCCCAGTGCAGTGCAAGCGGAGGAAAGAACAACGGGCAATTGTTACAGCATCTTAGAAAAACGCTGGTGTGATAAAAGTGGAATCACCCAGTAAAAATGTGTCATAAAGCTCCTAAATTTCAGCCTTGCTCGTTATGCTAACTCCAAGCCAATTTTCTCTCTGTTGGGCTGTAAAATTCAAGTGGTAGACACTAGGTTTTGATGCAAGAATAGGAACATATCTCTGCAAAACTGAAATTTCATCTTCAATCTTAGAGAGATTTTTTCTTTTTTTCTGGTAAGATAGGTATTTTTATTAAGAGAATTACTTTCTTCCATACTTTAATCACTGCTTTCAAACTTCTCTGAAATCAGTATTTCTTTGAATTTTAGTAAGAGCAATAGTAACTCACAAGATCATGCACTTTGCTTGTATAAGTGATAAAGCAAAGCAGAGGATACTTTAAATAGTACCAATAATGTAATTTCTGCTTTTTCTCTATAGTTACAGTACACACGTTCTGTTTAATTCAGGAAGGAAACTCTTTATAATTTCTACTCAAAGAATTATTTTGCTCCTGAGGATCTTATTAAAGTTTGATTGTGTTTGTATGTACATTATGGGCTGTAATTAAACAGCGGAGAYGTGCAATTCAGCATCGGTATGAATAACAGAGCAGAGAGGCTGCCCCTTTAGGGCATGGGGTCTTCCTAGATGTGTGCATACTGTTTTCTGGGCAGATGATGGGGATTATTTTGCATGCTTAATTCATCCAAGACTTGACAGCTGTTGACCCAAATGTGAGGGTGATAGGAAACATTAGGTACGTTGAGACTTTTTGTATGAATTGAGGGACAAATAATTTCAGGTTTTGCCTTTAACATGAGGAGAATTCTTTGGAAACCATACAGCAATATTAAGAAAGTACAGACAGTTGCAGCCACTAATGCTGTTACTGCATAAATATTCAATGCAAAAGGTAATGAAACTACAGAACTTAAAAAGAATTAAAATCTCTGTTGTCATTTAATACTCCGCTCCTGGCATTTCACTTTCAATAATAAATGATCTCTCTTTACAAATAACTAGCTTTAAAATTAAATCCTTATAAGCTTTCTTATGCCCTCAAGTGAAAGAACTTTATTTTAGCTGCATCTTCAGAAGCTTGTGGTGAAGGAGTCTTAAAAAATCCACTGTCCTGTTGGGCATTTGTGCGAAACCTTCAGAGAAGCTTGCACAGGTCCTAGACCTCTCAAAGCAGGGTAAAATGAGATTCAGGTGCGGCACTCTGTTAGCCCTTGATAAAAGAGCGAATTTCAGCTGTAGTGCACTATTTGCTTTTTAACTAGCTCTTCTTAGGAATATACATGTGAGATTATAGTTTCCTTTCAGGAAGGAAATGGCTACTGCAATTAGCCATTCTCATTAAAGCAGGAATGCCTTCAAACAGGGACACCAAGGAGTAAATGTTTTGGAACAGGTTGCCAGACTACATGACCAAAAGGTCTGGCCCTTGGCTTGGAAACCTGGGCTTCTTGGGTGAAATGGGCAAGTGTTTAGGAACATCTGTGAGGCTGGGGGACTTGAAAAGAGTGAATGCTGTTGAGAAACACATCATGAAATAATGAAAAGTGCTTAGTGTTTCCCTTTTTTTRCCTTTGAAGGTATTTTGCCAAGTGGCAAGAGAGAGGCAAGGGCCTCTGAGTAATCCATTCCTGCAAAAAGTGCACTAACTTTAGCTCTCCATATCAGACTTTGCCAAAATTCACATGTGAAATTGGATCTGGGCCTTAGAGTCACTTGGGTTTACCTGGCTTCAGTTGGAGCTTCAGCTACTCAGATCTGCAAAGGTGGTATAGATGTAGCTGTGTCTCATTTGAGGTTGTATCCTGACATGCCACATAGCTCAATTAATCACCTGGAATAAGACCAATGGCAAAATATTATCTTTTTTTTTCTCCTGCTCTCTCTTTTCTCATATTTCTTATCCATTCAAAGCCATATAATTTTTCAGTTTTATTTCTCTTAGGATGATTTCCAATTGCTTTTGGGGGCATCTTCCCAAACCAATTCCTCCTCCTCTCACATAGTTATATAAATAATTGCAACATCAAACTTTTTTTTTAACAGGCGGGGTTCTAGCTTGGGAGGAGGTAGTGAAGACAATTATCTTTCTTCAATATTGGCATTAACTGCCAACAAACATTTCTGTAAAGGATTGCACTGCTGAGCTGTTTGACCCTGAGTTAATAGCACCTTCTCTGCACATAAGCACCCTGCCAGGCACAACCGCGTCATGAGAATACAGGCCGCTCTCTCTTCACAACCTGTATCACTTTCCGTTCCTCCACAGTCTCACACTATTGTCTTTCTTGGAGACTGCATGTCATTTGTGGTTAGATCTCAACCAGCCTCTGCCTGTACAGGACCTCTGAGGTAAAGTAGTAATAATAATAAATAAGTCACTGCAGCATTTTGATGTGGAGATGGACAATCCTTCATTCTGTTTGCCTGAAGGGCACAACTTCTCTCTCCTCAACTAAGGAGAAAAAAATCTTTCTGTTTTTATTAAAAAAGATGTGACAAGTAGTAATAAATGCTTGTGTGAACTGCTGAAGGCAACTCTCTTTATATCTATAGGTGATGACTTCTCAAATAGTTGTATTCATGAAATCTTAGCCTGATTTCTCTCGTCTCCCAGAGCCATGCTTCAATCTGACGTTAGCTGCACTGCTGACTGGAGGGTAGGAGTATCTGAAGTCACTGGAGGTGCTATACTTCTGTACCAGTGTAACGGATAGCCCTTACTAAATGGCTGTGGTAGGACTTTCACCGCATATAATCTTTAACTGTTTGCATTATACATCCTTCTATATCAGGCCCTTTTCTATGTTATTGTTTGAGTACGGGTCAGAACTGTCACCTTCGTGGTAGATGGAGTAAAAAAACCTCAGTCTGAATTGGAATGACAGAGGCCAAACAGGAAGGAAAGGAGTGTTGTTTTACTGTTTTCAGTATGAAGCTAAGGGCAGGGTGCATGAACTGCTGAGACGGCTCAGAAGCTGGAACAGCCAGGGTCTGCACCTCTGTTCACTGAACCTTAGCCTAGTAGTTTTTCTAGACATCATTTTTCTTCATTTTCTCTATAGTGTCTTATCATACTCTAATAGCACTTAATTCTGTGGGGCAGTGCCGRTTCTGGCCCTGAATTTCATCTTAAAGGATTTCTATGCTGTGAGCTCACATCCTGCCAGGTACTAGTTTGAATTTTGATGACTCCAAGGGTATAACTGTGTCATTTTCACTTATTTTGGATACAGGTTGCCTCTGCTCATTCCCCTGCCTATTTCAGTAGATTTGACCAACAATGGAGATAYTTGAATTTTATTAGAAATGAATGTGAAATTCAAATTAGGGTCAAAATAGAAAATATATCTATAAATATTTGAAAAGAGCTGAGCCAAGGCAGGTTTCTTCCCTTTTGGGTCAAAGGCAATGTTGATGTACAGGGGTGTTTTAACACTTTTGAGGTGACAGTTTTATACAGTCTTTAAAATATATATTCAAATCAATTCAAAATGGGCTACAGCACACAAAAAGGTTAGACTATCCTTTTAGTCATTCCCTTCATCAYTCCTTATTTGTAATGCCTTGGATAGTTTTCTGACCATTTAGTCCATTTCTGTTCAACTTAAGGCAGTTTCCTAGTAATTACTAGTCTCATCTATTTCCCTAAGGTCTCAAAACGCAAAACAATTCTTTGCAAGACAGAGATTACTTYTTATATGCTTTAACAGAAAATTTTAAAAAGCATTAAAATGATCTAGGGTACAGTTATACTGCTGAACCATTTTCTACAAGACTTCATTTAGCATATATATAGCAGATGCTATGTGATTTCATGTAGGAGGGGATTTGAGTCTGTCCTTGATCATACCAGTGGCTGTTGAGCATAATTACTTTTGATGTTAACAGGACAAATTCTTAGAGGATGCAAACTGATGGTATGTCATGATGACATCATGAATTCAACTTAATCTATGCAGTCTGAGGACCTACTGTAAGAGCAATATCCAGATGTAAATGAGAAAAAAAAAATCAAGGCCAAGGGATAATGAGAAGAAAATCAAGCCCAAGGGATTCTGAACCCATAGATGTTAGGAAAAGGCATATGTATTTCTCTGTTGAAACTCTTGTGCGTCTGACATAACTTTTCCCTCATATATTTGTCATTGAACCAGGAACTACATTCATTTTCAGCAATCAAAAAGCTAGTGTACAATACTGCTACACCTCCTCTCTTAAACACCCTTAATTTCCATTGCAATATCTACCAAATTGATAAAATGTTTTTTCAAGTGCAAAATTTCTAATCTTTCAATAAAAGAAATTTCATTTCTCTGAGAAAAGAAAGAACAGACCTATGTACTAATTTATCCTGATTTTATGGCATAAGTTGTAAAAACTGACAAATTTCTTTCATGCTGTATAGAACAAGAATATAGTTAAAGGTAAAATTATAATAATTCTAATCTCTGACATGGCACTTTATTCACACAGATAAATTTCTTTGTAGACGTGATACCAGACTGCTAAGCCTGTATATCCAAGGAAACTGAAATAGCTGAAATGGATTTGCCTTGACTGCTGTTTACATTTTACTTGTGCTGACAAGCTGCATGCTGGTTCATGATCCTGTTGTGCTATATACTCTGTAAAATAAGAGACCATTCTCTGCCACAAAGAGAGTACAGTGTAAAAGGAGGAACACAGATTTGATCACTGGAGGTGCAGAAGGATTAAGTGACCTGTGCAAAGTCAGACAGATGCAAAGCAGTGATTAAATCTGTTGCCTCTTGGCTCCTTGTCTAGTAGACGGGCTGCTAGACAGGGGTTTCTTTCTGGTGCACTGGATGGTAGGCACTGAGTCTGAGTCCGTTCGGATTGGCGGACAAAGAGCAGGGTTTCTGTATGGATATACTTCCCAGCTAGAGAAGGAAAGGGTATGAATGAGACCAAATGCTAAAGGGGTAGGAGAGTTTTGGCTATCGTGTGTACAAGCCTCAGCATATTGGATGTGTGGGTTTGCTGACATTTTTGACAGCCTGAGGAGAATGATATATTAACAGCGCAACTGTCCAAGGTATGAGAAATAGAATGAAAGTCTGGAAAAAGCCACAAGAGAGCTGTTAGCTCAAGAAATGAATGTTGTGAGCAGAGACAGAGAAAGTTGGAAATGATGAGTGAGGTGCACAGCCCCACGGACCTCTGCAGAATATGTTGAAGATAACTGTGAAAATCTCCCTTTCCTTGGAAAATGCAGAGCAAGGGTATGAACTGAGGGAGCAGAACAGACATGGTTTCAGGAGAACCTAAAGGGAAGTTATGTGGCTATCTGAACTAATGATGTGACTGCATTTATTAGGAGCAAGAGGTGAGAAGAACAGGACACATTCAAGGAAATTTGAACTTAGGCAGCACATTCTTGAAGCTATGCTAAAAATTAGTGCATCCAAAAGGAACTTTCATACACAATTAGTGCCTTGAAGATACAACATATTGTCTTGCTCATATGATGTAAAACAGGACTCCTTACCAATGTCTTCAGTCCTTTTGGACTGTAGGAATATCCTACCTTAATTTGTCACTAGAGAAAGGAATTTCAATATTTTATGAAAAAACACTTTAACACATGGCTTTGATGAACACCATCATAATTTAAGTGTGATTTAACCAAACCTTTCATTGACTTGATAAATTATACCTCTCTATCATCTACCCTATGGGTTTCCTTGTTTTTCATCTTCCAAGTCCCATTACTTATTAATTTCCCTGTAATACATAATTGAGGTAGAAAAGCATAAAGCATCCCGTTCAGAGATGATTTACTAGCCTGTTAGTTCTGAAGCAACATAAGAAAAAGCAGACATTTCATGATTTTCCTCTTTGCATGTTTTCTTTAGCAGAACATACAAAGCAATGCAGGCAAACTTAAGACTTCTTTGGGCATGCTCTCATAACTACAGTTACTAGAGCTCTCTAGAAGATGCAATCTGTGGAAGATTATAGAAGCACAGTCATGACAGAATTAGCAGGAAGAGGGTGAGCAAGCTTTACCTCATACTTATTATGTATGATAATGGATGTAATATCCATGGAAATGCTGACGGGCTTTGCTTGGAGAGGAGGAACTGCAGGCCAAGAACAGATACACAAAACAGCATTATTTATTCACATTCTCAATCAAGCTTCTGCTAGAATGTTAATCTTTCTACAGGGAGCTCATGAGAAACTTTGATTCCCTCAGTATTTGAAGCAAATGACTAGCACATACCATGAATCAGAGGGGCTCATTTAGGAATGAAGCAACCATTATTCATTCTGCTCTGGCATGAATGAGCATCTGGCAGCACATTCTAAAATTCTATGAAGACAACAGGAGGCAAAAGAAAAAAAAATTGAGCTCCCATATACCTCGTCAGCTCAGCAGGCAGCATATGAGGATTGGAAGGAGGTAGCACAAAGACAGATATGCTGGACTGAACCTTTATATCCTTGTTCTCTGTTTCCATCTAGCTACTCTTGTAGTTCTTTTTAATGCAAACTTGGGATCACAATAAAATATATGAAGATAAATTCATCCTGTTAACTGCAGCAGATTCTTTCTGAAGGTTGTGCCCTGGAAGTTCGTGCATTGTAGGAGTTCTAAAAAGAGCCTGATGAACTCTGTGGTGCCATTCAACTGGAGCTAGTATACTAATAAGATTCATAAGATTTGCCTCCGTGTGTGTCTAGACCACTTATTGTATAGATAATACACAAGACAGTTAATGCGCTGTATTCCCAGAAACAGATGTGGAAGAGTAAGCATGAGAATAATGAAGTGCTTATGAACTTTTTCTTGAGGTAAAACCCACACCTAACTCAGTAGCTGACTAATGGCCAAGCAGTTTCTCACAGCAGAGAAGCAAAAGGGCCTGTAAAGCATGGAATTGGAAATAAAAGCTCATTTTAAATTTTTAATGTTAGTTTTCTACCATCATTTACAATGTGACACATTGTTCCCTCTGCTTCCTTTTGCACGTAGGCTGTGAAATTGGAACTGAATGAACTGTTGTTAGCGCACATCATTCTTTCTCATTCAAATGAACATCCAAAAGTCACTGTGACCACTAATGGAAGATGAGATTACTCAGGGATTGCGATACCATCCCATCTTGCTCTCCAAGAAAGGGTCTGGCTTGTTATTTGGCAGTTTCTGTCTTTACTGAAAACCAGAAGGTGCGGTATTGCTATTGCAGGCTTTCTAAGGAGACCCAATTAACTACAAGGGCAAGAGCTGGGGCCATGTTAGCAACATCCACGTACTTTATTTCTTTTTTAAAAGCAGCAAGGTTGGAGGTAACTGTGCAGGGCGGGAAGCTACACAAGAAAGTGGAATTTTCCTGTGGCTGCACAGACTTGTCTTGGCCGCAGGAATGCTTGCAAGATGCAGCATGCTTCCTTGGCTATTGTCTGGATTCATTCACCCTCCAGGTGTAGGCAGCTGCTGATGCTGCTCTGAAAGTTTAATGTGATATTTTTCTCATTATTTTTATTTCTCACTGGCCGCCTTCTCTCTCTGCAGTATTTTTTTTCTTTTTCCTGCTACTTTCCTATAGTTACTTGCTTATGTTATAACTGTTAGCCTTCCCAAAACAGACATTCCTGTTAAAACAATCCTATATTTGTTTTCTTGTTTCTTCATCATGGCCAAAGCTTCTCTTACAAAGTCTTTTTCTCCTGTTCTCTTCCTTTAGTATTCTGTTGAATTGAATTTTCCTCTCATTTCACAGATGAGATTTCAGGAACAATTGATCTAGTATTAGTTGTGTCAAGCTTAGTCTAGGATACATTAGTTTAGGATATAGAAGAGAATCAGATCCAGAAAACCTTTTATTATTTTTTTTTTTTTTGTTAAAAATGAATAAATTAGCAAGATTATAACTTACTACTGAAACTGGAACAACCAAGAACACGAAATTTTTTGTATTCAATAGGTAGGATAAAGCTTGATTTTTGACAGAGATTTCAAATAGTACAGTCAAACAAGGGAGGAAAAAAAGCGAATAATTTTGTTCTTGTTTTTCAGAAACAAATCAACAGATTTTTTTTTTAAGGCTCTGTTTTTACTTACAGTTGTATATACTTTTCCTCCTCTTAAAACAAACACTGTCAGAAAAGTCTGACTTCTCGTAGTTTTTGAAGTTACAACTATTCACTTGGGTTTATTTAACTAAGGCAAAACTGTGCATTAGAGCTAGTTAGCCTAGGTTCTGTTTATGGGTAGCTGAAGGAAAGAGACACTTCCTAAGCACAATTCATCTGACCAGTTTTAGATGTCTACTATAGGATGAGATGAATCACATCTTACAAGTGCCTATTTCTCTCTCATCTCTCAAGGGAGCCTAAGGTGACTAGTTTAGATCCAGACATTTAGACAGATGAATTGCACCCTCAAGGCCATGTAGAAAATAACAAAAATTTGCAAGCCTAGGCCCAAAACTTTCTAGTCATCCTGAACAGCTTCATGCTTTACTAGCAGAAAATGAAGCTAAAGAAATTCTTTCCTAGAACAAAAATAACTTTTTCTTGAAATAGGCAACTATGTTCCTTTCAATATGCATTTTCTTTAGTTGGCCTATTTCTTTTTTAAATAAACAGATAATTTACCTTTGTATGCAGCATCCAGAGTTCCTTCTTCATTCCTCTCAATAGGTATTTCAAAGAGATTACCAGATCAGACTCACTTTTAAACCATCTGGTTTCTATACTTCATGTCAAGGTTTCCAAACTGTGTCAATGTTTTCCAAGCCTTCAATGGCTTGTTTCAAGTTTTTTCTGTCCTTTGAAATGCATGTGTGTAAGTATGAAATCCTTTCCCAGAAAACTATTCTCTCTGTATAAACAGGTAATATAATGATGGTAGAAAGCCTCATTCTTCCAAGAGACCAGCTTAAGTGTGTTGCCCCATGGGAATAAAAATCCACAAAGTGATATAATGCCTTCTTCTAAATCCCTTCTTAAAAGTAATTCGTAGTGGTGACAGATCATTTAAAAACAGGATAAGGAGACTAGAAAATGAGAGTATGGAAAATGATACTTCATGAACTGGTCAGGTTTGATTCAGCGCTTACTGTTTCCTTTTTGTTTATTTCTTTGCTTGATGCCTAATACTGAATCATCCTGAAAATACATTGTGATCTCCCTTAGCAGACACTATCCATTTTATTTTAGTACAGTATTTTGCACAGTGAGGTCTAGCTCTTTGATCAAGTGCTGTAATGGCTGCCATAATAATAAGTTAATGCTACTAGAAGCAATACATATTTTCTTGTAGAAAGGTATAAGCAGAAAGGTATAAACCAAATATTGACTTCAAAGCATACATCTTTGTTCTATATATAATGTTCAAAAACTTTTTTCAGTCAATTATTTACAATTAGAATTAAGGGAGAAAACCCCTTCCCTAAACAACCTGTAATTACAACTTATCCTTTCATGAAGTATAAATCCAGTAATTAAGTAATTTCAAAAGTTTTAATTCACTGGGCAATTTAAAAGTGTTGGGTGTTAAGGCAGACAACAATGCCACTGTATGTTTAGTGTCTTATGTTATCAGTGAAACTCTTAGCAGAGAGATTTTTCTATTGATTCTCATGGTTTTAAGAGGTAATCCTTTTAGTGTGCAATCATTACCAGTTCTTAACGACTTCTCTCATAAGCCACCAATGAAACTGTGATCAATAGAAATAAGCTGATCATAAGGGGTTTCCTGGCAGCCGGGTGAGATATCAGCCCATTAAACTCTCCCTCCTCCCTCCCTTAAACAGGCTTATGTTACCAATGTCTAAACTGAATCCTGGTTATCTTTTAAATAAGTGTATGGAGGACTGCAATCCTTGTCTGCACTTAAGGATTAAACCCACTGGAGAAACAAAACTTCTGTTCACTTCAGTAGTGCAGTAACACTACYATGAGCAGACAAGGCTTCAAAGTATTCTTCCAGCTGTTATCAACAGCACTAATTTGGGGAAAGTCATACCAAAGTTTTCAGTGATAGAAAATTTAACAGGGTCTTTTCTTAAATAATTTCAGCCATGAGTACTGACAGTGATATTTCAGTGCATYTTATACAGTAGACAAGACAGCTCTCTAGAACCATGACCTCCTTTTCATCTCATGATGTTTAAATAGTATGAGTTCAAAGTACAGATTACGGTAGTTCTTTATAATTGTGCTAGGCATCTTAGTGTCTCCTTCTCAGGCTGGCCTATAAAATCTCATTTTTAGTACGTTTAGTCTTGTCCTTGATATGCTTATCCATAGCACAAAGGATACGAAAGAAAGTATCAGTATGGGTTTGAGGGGGAAAAAAATGCTTTAWTTTTTTTGCAGAAGATTTTCAGTTTCTCAGCTACTCAACAGAAATTAGAATTATGATCAGAAACAAATGTATTAGTTTATAGATTTTAAAGAATATATATGGTATCTAGTCCTCAAGATAATCTCTTAGCTGCAAAACAGTTTGTGTGTCCAATGAAATTATTAGCATGCTATTTAATGCTGAAAATGCAGAGTACATAAGAGAACTTAATACACCATCTCTGGTTCTGTTTCCATCACACTGAAAAAAAAATAGAAGAAAGATTGTGAAAGGATCAGGATGGAATAAGTTTAAATAGTTTGTAGCAACCTTTTGGTTATGCTGTTACTCTCAGAGAGGAGAAAGCGTGTTTGGAATACTGGAGGAGGCAACAAAGAAAACGGATTTAAGATTAATCAAGATAGTACTAAATACATGGTTATAAAATGTCAGTAAGATCTTGGACAAGTTTATCTTGCTGTTGCTTGCAACAGATAGTTGGCAGTTTAAATCCTTAAAATGTTAATTACTAATAGCAACTTTCTGAGGAAAGAAATTAAGGCATGGCTAGAAAGCAGGAATGTCTGTTCGGTTTCCCTGCAGAGAATGTTTAGCAAGTGATAAAGATGGTTGCTATAATACAAGACTGTTACAAAGTCTATCAATTTGTATGAAAGCAGGAAGAAATAATTGTCTTAAAAGTAAATTACTGAGATGAGTTCTAGGATGAGTAATAAGGAAATGATTTATGGAGATGAGCTAATAGTGAATTAAAGGACATCAGTGGACAGCCACATAAAATAAATGTGTTGAAGGAGTAAAATCTTAGACCAGCACAGAATTTATATTTTCAATATGAACTGAACAAGAAATCAACTAAATTACTGCATGTACATAGAGTAAGAATTGAAAATAACTAAGGATTATGGAAAAAACAGTAATTGTATAATGTATTTTCATATTTTCCAACACGAAATCATTACATAGAAATACAACGAAAATAAAAGCTGAATACTTAACCTGAGTTTGTAAATGTTATTTTTCTGCTGCTATTCAATCACGTGATTTACGTCTTTCCCTTCAGGATGACTCTGTTTTAGCTAAGGCATTTTACTAAGCCAAGTTACTGAAGCAGGATATTCTATCATTACCTGCTGTGTTTTCATCAGACAATTTCAATCCTTCTCTTTGCCCTCTTTCCAATATGAGCATAATAAAATCCAAGAAGTACCTGTAATCCAGACCCTCATGCTTGACTACATTTGTATTCTCACACATCTTTAGAATGGAGTCATAAGGAGCAAAAACCCTAGGTCACGAAGCTCTGCCCTCAGCTTCATGAAGTTGTTGAAATATTCAAATTTTGAAATYGGGGCCTTGGTTTATTGACTTCATTGCATAAGGAGGAACATGGTGTATTTTTTTCTAGATATTTATTGGTCTTTGGCAATACATTATGTCTTGTGCTGTGTAAAATCCATTGGCATTTAGAGTAACCRTGAGGTGGATCCATAAGGTTTAGAGATTTTTCTGATCTGTAGCACAGGTAATTTTTATTTGGCCTCGTGATTCACAACGCTATCTTATATATTCTTGACAATTTGCTATACTGCATATGCATATGTTCTTGGTATTGTAGTGAATGAAAGTCACACTTGCAAGAAATGGACTGGAAGAGGCTCAGCTGCTTTTCAACATTGCAGATACAGAAAGAGAACCACAGAAATGAAGGTAATACCCACAGAAATTCTGAAAATCAAAACTCATTTAACAGCCAACAGTAATCTATTTCTATTGAGAGCACATTACACCAATAGGAAAATGAACCAGACCACTTAATAATCCTGTTCAGGGTCTTTATACATCCCTGCCATTTTCAAAGATGGTGACAGATGCCATGTCTGAAAAAATTAATGAATGAAGAGGAGGAACAGGGCTATGTATTGTTTGCATTTTAACCACTTGGTGGCAACACCTAACTCTGACTTTCTATTTGGTTCAATCACAGATAAAGTCTGATAAACAAAATTCAGAGATACTCAAGCGTGTGGCCATGAAGGAGGAGCTGTAATTTTTCTGCTCTGAGATCATGCTCATATACCTTTCTGCAGGCAGAACAAACAGGGAAAAAAATAATTGTTTTTCTTCAAATTCCATTGTCATTCAAGATGTAATTTTTACAATTCAATCAGAAAGAGTCATAAAGAGGAAAAATCCTTAATTATATAACTTTTTCTAGAATGGGAATATCTAAGCATCTCCAACTTATACAGGTTGTCACCCTTTTCCAAGGGTGAAGACAGCACAGGAATCACTTGGGATCTTATTTTCAGGAGTATTAAACATTCTCAGTTTTCACAGGCTTCAAATGGATTTATACATTCTCAGCATATCTGAAAATTAGGACATACTTTTCTGCCTCATCTCTCTGCTACTATGTAAAATGTTTGGTACTTCCTTACTCTGCTCTTGTTAAAATTTTTCTTCAGCTACTCAACTCCGTCTGATTTAGACGAAAGTCTTTGAAACCTTGCAGAACTGTAGTGAAGCTTGTTTTAGAAATGGCTGAAAAGATAGAGATCTTGTATGAAATCTTTTCACCTTTTCCCTATTTGYTAATATGGTTTTATCATATGCTTTTCCCTCTCCACCTTCTCTCATTGCCTCTCCCCTTTCCTACTACAGGTAACCACACATTTTGATCAAGGTTTAATCTCCTTTCTTCCTTCCTTTGCAAACCCACCACCGCCCTGGCCCAAGGCAATCCGTCAGCAAAAATGCATCACAAATCAACTTGACAGTGAAGATCTCCCCTTGAGCAATAGCACCAGGAGTTATACCCCTGCTGATTCTCAGATAGAGAGGGAGTGGTGCATTTTCCACATAAAACCTAGTTGCAGCTAAATGGAAGTAAATTTCCATTCCACTCTTGCCTTTGTTTCAAACTTCTGCTTTTCTGCTTTTTCATCCTCAGGAGGATGTGAAGGAAAGTACATAAATGCAGTCAAGTTAGGAGAACTGCAATGGCAATCCTTATGCCGTGTTGACAAAATATGACATCTGTTCATGCATCTATCACTGCCTTGTCTAATGCTGTTTTGCTGAGAATCTCAGAATACTATGAAAACCTGAACTAAGCTACACAAATCAACCATTACTAGAGAGCCTGTTATGCTGTTGTAGAAACTGAGGGTGAAAGAAAGTGAAAAAGAGGTCCAAGATGACTACATAAGGAGTCATGTAATTCTCTTGTATTTATTGCTCAGTATTAGAAGCGTGGAGAAGTTACACAGATACCACTGAATCCTGTCAGGAACCRCAAATAAGCTAAACCCTCTCTGGCTGCTACTGGGAACTAAACAGCAACTTTACTAATTTTATAGAAAGGGCTCATCCTTACCTTTACAATACTACAGATTGTCTTATGGAACTCCCTTCTTTTAGGATAAAGACTGCATCTTTCTTATTTTTATGTGTTTAATATTACAGTTACTGCAAGGAAAAACAGCTGGAAACTAATCCTAACTTGCGTTTTTTTTCAGGATGGTGGGAAGAGCCTGGTCATACATTCTCATGAGAACAGCCTAGATATACCATGAAAACATACGCATTTCTTTCCTTTCCTTAAAAACCTTACCTGTGTAAGTAAGTTGGTTAGAATATTTTTAGGAATATTTWTTAACCTACTTCAAGATTGCCAAAAATGCTTATTTCATATATGAGAATGTATACATGGTTTATTTTTCACAAATGTATTACCATCAATGCATGACTTCAGAAGAAGCTGCTTCTCTCTGTATCAACAAAATAATTCATTCAGAATAAGAGAGATGAAAGAGAGAATGAGAGGCAGAAAGAAAAGGAGCCACTGCAGATCAGCTGCTAATGATAAACAATTTTGCATAAATCTTTGAATGTCAAAGAAGCTGACCAGACATTGCAAAATCTACTGCTGATTCAATGATTTTCAGAGGTAGAGTTCTTTGAAGAGCATAACCTCTTCTCGGATTCAGGGAAGTGAAGCTGCACCTATTATCTAGATTTAGCCAGAAGTTGAATACTTACCATATTTGATTTATTAGTTTTATAAAATGCAAGGTCTTTAATGTTTAGTGCTTGGAGCGTACTGTAATTTTTGCTACATTATTACAATTGTTGACCAATGTATGAATTATCTTCAAAGGCTCAATGTTCCTTTTGGTTAGCTTTCCCAGTCCAACTACTGAGTCAAAGGAGGCCAGGAAGATATGTTCTTTCAAGGAATGAAGCAAAATGTCATAGGTCAGATGTGTGTGAACGTTCTGGAAACGAAATCAGCAGAAGCCCCGGAGAAAACAAAGGGATTGCTGTTAGCTCTGAAACCATCATCAGTGCTACTGACAATACATAATTTTAAAGTCTGTTGAACAGCGTCTTTGAAGTGAGTTAGTAGTCTCAAAATCCAGGGAAAGAAGTTGTCCTATCAAAACATCCACCAACTAGATTTTTTGCAGAATTGTCTGGAGCATGTAGGCTGAACTCAGCATCTAAATGCAAGTATCTTCCCAAGCCATGTCTGAAATGGCAGCACAACATAGGAATGTTTTTGTTACCTGTCCCTGCTTAGCCTCTCATCTAGAGCACTTTGCCTTCAGGAACTGTCACAATGAAACTATTCCCACCAGAATTAAATGCATTTAAAGTCATTTTTGGAAGCTGTCTGGGCACAGCTTACTGTAGAAATGAGATGGCACAGAACTGATTAAATAAAGTTTATGCAAATACAAATGTTGTCAAGGCGTTGTTTTTTATTTTTCAAGATCCAGCTTGTCAAAGTCTTTTGGCTAAGTGTCAGGATTACTGAGCTCAACTGAGCTAGTAGGAGCTTGATTTAGGGTGGGCAATTGGCAGAAGCCTGCAGAAACTCTTCAACGCTGCAATGCTTCCCTTACCCTCTCTGACCATTAGTGAGAGCTCCAGACTCTCCGCCCGTAGAGCTTGCTGCTGACTTCTCATTACTGTTCACTAAAGGTCCTAAATTTCCACCTTTCACTTCCTTTTCTTCCTTAAAAGTTGCATGTTGTTCAGAGATGCTGCCTATTATACAGTAACAGCTGCCCTGTTTTGGTTTTACTAAATTTTAGTTCATCGAGTACTCAGGTAGATAATTTACTTGTTAGAGGAACATCGGCATTGTTAAAGCAATATTAGAAAATAACTGGCAGGTGTTAAGGAGACAGATATTTGTAACAGCCTTGAGCTATACAGGTTCTTGCACAGAGAGGACTTTAGAGTCTTTCAAAGCCTCTCAATAGCTTTCAAAAGTATTTTAAGTGACTTCCTACTCAAATGAAGAATGTTGGATTAAATCTTAGTAGAAATATTAATAAATTCTACCAGAGCACCTCTCTCAAACTGCAGTGGCTTTTTACTAATCTACATCATTTTCCACATGGTATATTTGAGATTCCTAGGCAGATGACTGCCAAGTTCACAAATAGCATGAAAAGACATTGGTGTCATTAGTCATCAGAGGAAATATTTGCGTAACTACTCAGATAGGAGCATGTATTTGCCTGTTTTTGTGATGCTTTGTCTGAATACTCTTTTAAACAGCAGTTCATTTGTACAAGTACTCCAGAAGAGTGAATAGGAGATGTTATGACTCATGGGTGCTATTTGAACTGATTTCAAGCTTTCATTTGAACAAATGTTTGCAAATACTTTTCTACAGTATTTACACAGTTTTGACCTAAGCTTCATTAGCTCAGCAGATTCATTTCTCTGTGCCAATACCTTGCTGGCCAGCTGGAACCATTGAATATTTTCATGTGGCATTTTCATGGGGAACCCTGGGTAAAGTCAGCTACCTGCTGATATGAAATATAGAAATGAAGCAGTAAAGCATGCGTCTCCTGATGGTGTTCTCTGCTGGTAAGCCACATCTGAGAGGCCCACTTTTCTTGGTATTCTTCTGTGAAAAGCAGTTTTGTACCCTTTTAAAATGCAATTTAAAGTTGTGAAGCTATGTCAACTTTTGTAGGCATATATAGTTTTATTATACACGCAGGCAATTACCAGGAATATAAAAATCTTGAACTGACAGCAGTGTGTTCAGCTGGACACTGAAAATGTCAAAGTGACATTCACTGGTTATGTTTTTCTGTGCAGGCTGGAAGGATACAAAGCATCCATTCCATATGAATAGGTCATTAATGTGTGCCTTTGGAACCATAAAATTTAGGTGAATTAATTAGCAACGAGTCCTTCATCCCACATGGTATAGCAGTTTTGGGCATTTCTGATCCTAGCTGGAAGACAAAGGTAGCTAACAGTCCATGTAGTTGCTTTTTGCCATTTTAAAATGGTTTTAGGTGCTTGCCTGAGATAGCTACTCACAATGCAGAATGGCCTGGGTCTTGAATCTGATCTCACTGTAGTTACACGGGCAAAGTTCATTATCTCCTGCAATGTTAACACTGGTTTTGGTTATATCATGGTGTGAATGAGATCAGAAAATATCCCTTATGCTAGACTWGGTAATTGTATGAAATACTACTGGATGGATGGCCTCAACCTGTGTAACTCCAAGCATGTACCTTTGCTAAATTTCAGACTATCCTTACACAGGCGGATCTTCTACAATTAAATTTAGATAACAGACTAGTGGGGTTGATCTATTCAGTCCTTAGGTATTTTTACTACCATGAATGGTACTTCTGTGATGTCAGTAGAATTTTATCATAGATTTTTTCTACAAAATGAAAAAAAAAGTTTATTTTCAGGTGACTATTATTCTGAATGAGTCTAGAATCTGTTAAGTCAGAAGCATGGAATGTAGCCTTTATTGTCATTTGCATTCAACTTTTTCCTTAATACTTCTAATTTTGGCCAATATTGGAAACAGAAATGCATCCCAAGATGTGTTTCYTGTGTTATTTTGTTCATTTTAAGCTTCTTAGTAGAAAACAGACTCCTTTTACTTCAGAATTTAACTAGAATACTGCTGAATCCCAACTGGTTGGATTTGTATCTCATGTCTTCTCTTCCCACTAAAAACCCAAGTGGCTCAGATACAAGCTTCAGGCTGTGGCCCTTCCCTGCCTTCTAAAAGCACACTTTAATCTCCTTAAAAACATGAGCTCCGGGGTGCTTTAATTAAGTGAAATGAAAGACATTAATTTCCGTAAATAGAAAAGCTTCCAAGAACAGCAGCTAGTGATCCAATYCAGCCCCCCACCCTAACAGGTACTGTGAGAACAACCTCAAGTTAATTAATACTCACTGAAGGAAGGAGCAAGAGTGGCTTGAACTTTATCCTAAAAGATGCCACTGATATGATACACAGAGGAAAAGATGTACAGAATCTGGGTACTCTGTCAATGAAATAAAGACATGTGAAGCTGGAAGCTATTTCTTTGATCTTCCCAGTTTCTCTTAAAAGAATGTTCAACATCACCAATACCATCCCAGTGAAGCACTCTTGTGGCCTAGGAGAGCTTTTTTCCAATCTGACTTTGAATCCTTTCTGCCAGGTCATGATTTTGAGTCAATACAGACACCTAGTGGCCGGAGAGCCGGCAGTTGCTTTATTCCCTGGGGAAAATCTATCTTGCACCCTCTTCATTTTCTTTTTCATTTCATTTATTTATTTATTTATTTTAAAGACAAAAGCAAGAACTTAATGCTGATATTTATCTACATCCTATATTTCCTTTGGTCCTAATTTGCCTGAAGCTGGTCTTATGCTTTATCATGGGAAAACTAAAGTAAAAATTCAAGGCTGTTTTCATAGAGATATGGATTCTTTTCTGGAAACTTGACATTATCTCAGCATTGCCACTGAAAGCAATTTATGCAAACAAACAGCTTTATCTTTACTGAAGAAATGAGGTTAAAAATTGCTTAAAATAAAACTGATAGAAAGAGGGGGATCCCCAAAGAAGAGTAGATCAAATAGCAGTGTTATATCAACAAAAATGATTTTTTAATATTAGAGAGACTTCTTACCAAGAATTGTCCAAGTAGCATCAGCAAAAAGCAAGACAGAAAGCTTGTTCATTTTGGGTGCATCTAGTTTTCTCTTACTCAGTTCACCGGCCACTGCCCCCATYAAGAATGGATGCCAAGATTTACCTATTCTCACAAGTGGAAAAATATCATTTTCGCATTTATTCCTGTAAGCCCTAAAGTCTCAGTGTGACAATGAGATTTGATTTTGGCAGCTAGCATCTGTAGCTGCTTTCAAGTTGCAGATAAACTCTGTCATCTCTGATACCTATRCCACCATACTGTCTTTGGCAACAGCAAAGGATGCATCTGCTTTGTAGAATCCTTTGTTAATGGTAATGAAAGCACAATTTTGGTGCAAATTTGATTTGGCAAAGGGTGCTCCATCAATAAATGCAGCAGATCAAAATCCCAAATACTTTTGCCCCCCATATTGTAGAATGTTCTTCTAAGCTGGGACCCAAATTTGAATAGTAAAAACTCTCTGATTTGGCAGTATTCACTGAGGTTGTTTCATGGAAAAGGAGAAAAATATCACTAAGATGAACTGAGCCCACTGATTTGAAATTAGGGCTACAATCGAAGCATTGCAGCAGCATTAAAATTCTAAGCTTAACACAATATCAAACCAGTTGCTAGCACTTCTAGAAAAGTGTATTTTGTGACTAGTGGTTATTTCTTTGTGCTAATGAAATGCATATTTTTCTTTAGTGAACGGAATYACAACTAATTGAGTAGTAATCAGCAAAGGCCCTCAAGTTTAGATAAATGTTGCCTTCCTAATGCTTTGCAGAAATGCAGAATCCATTAACTATCTTCAAATGAGAGATTTTTTTTTTAATTAGTAGGAGCTCAGCAAACTATTACAGAGAGCATTCATGCTATCACATAGCACTTTCATTTTTGCTTAACATTGGGAGGGAAAACTTTTTTCAATTAACACAATTGCTGATAGTGTTTACGTTTTTTTTCACTATAGAAATAAATATAAGGAACTGAGGGGTGAACAGGCCATTTTTTTTCTGCAATTCATAATTTTCTTTCTTAGATTTCTGCAAAAGGCAACAAATGACATGTGAATATCTGCTGATTCATCTCAATGAGCCTTAAGCGCTGGAAGAAAATTTATAATCCAAAGTTGCCTTTGCTTTTACTTGCTGACTTCCTAAATGTCGTTACTACTTGTTTAACACAGCTGGGTAAAACAGTAAAGCTATTTAATAATTTTAATGGCATTTCCCTTCAACAATTTGAAGATAAACCATTTCTTGGTTCAATCTATTTTCTATCATTTTTTACAGTATATTACTGAAATCACTTCCAATATTTTTATTTCATCAAAATTTAGATGTAGACATCATTTTTTCAGTCACCATCAAACATTGAGAAAACATCTTCATGGTAAGACTAGTATGTTGGAAAACTTAATGAAAAGCAAAAAAATCCAGACTACTTTAGAAGAAAACAACTAGTTTGGACTAATTATAATTTCATGATGAAAAGTTTTTCATATGAAAACTATTTTGTTTTACTATCGCCATTCCCAGTTGTGTTAAAGAATGATATAAACACTGTTGAAGAGACAGCTCTTTCAAACAATTTTCTGAGGTCTTCCAGTTTGTAGTACCATGGTACCTGGACTTGAATGCAATCTATTGGCCCTTTCCTGCTAAGTGACTGTTTAATACACACAGCTGTGTCGTGTCCTTGTGAGCATCTTGAGAGCTCTGCTGGTTACATTTCTACATTGTAAAACACAACAATACACTTTGCTTGTGCATCTCCATAGGGCACAAACTTTCCAAGCTCTCTTTCAGATCACCTTTCAGACCGGAATTTGAATTCTGCTCTTAAAGAATTTTTTTTTTTTAAGAACGTAGGCAGGCATGTAGCTCAGGAGTTTTTGATAGAGGGGAGGCAGAGGCTTACTCCTCTGTATAGGTGTATCTTCTACTTTGTTACCAACAGGCCTCATTTTATCTGGCAGTAAAACCCTGAGAAGCCATACTTCCTATAAGTATTTCTGCAGAGTTGGAAATTGTCTTCCATACAAGCAGTGAGCACTATGTTATGGAAATAATGCTGTCTCATATAGCACAGGGTCCCATGTAAGCCTGTCTTGAGTAAGGTTTCTCCTCTTCTCTCTTTTGTTTTTTCCCCTACAACATATAGAAGGGCTCTGTGTATTACCTATTGGACCACAACTGAAGTTGTTCTCTCTTTCTCTCTACATACTGGTTTACTTTTTCTGCTTTTGTGGATGCAGTTTATACTCACTTGCAATGTCTATAAAAAGACACAGGTGATAGTCAGATCTGGAAACCATGGGAGTGATCATGGATGTTAGTATTTCCTTAAGGTAACATTAAATTGCAGAGCTTAGACTATCTGCCAACAAAGGGATATGAGCCCTTGCCTTCCCCATAGGCACTCAGGCCTTGGCATCCAATCGCTACTGAACWTCAGAACTGCTAGAGGAAATACTTTAATATCTCTATGGTAACTTAAGAGCATAGGAAAAGTAGYCAAAAAAACCAGGGGAGTTGGGAGGGGCAGGATGAACCCAGTGGATGAGAAATAAACAAAATAATGTGTGATGTGTTATAGAAGAATGGATTTATGGGTTATGACATTCCTAAAATATCTTTATTTAATAATGAAAACTTCATTATCCAGCCCTGTGCTGAAGTGTTGCCATGGGCCTGCTGCAAGTCCCTGGAATGATCTTTCATCTTGACAGAAGTTCTAAATTACAACATTAGTGCTCTAACTGAGAGAAAGTTATAGCCTATTTTGTCTGTCCAGGGAAATGAGACACGCATTACTATGGAGCAGGTTATTGAAATCTAATCACTGAGAATATTAAAAATGAGGTAGCAAAAAAAATTTCTCTGTGAGCACTGGGGATAAATTAAGTGATAAACCTTGAGTGTTTACTGGAGTTTCATTATTTTATAAAAAAGTAATTTATCTTTATTACAGTTGAGGCTATTATGTTTCACATCATTAAGAAAGCAATGCAAGGAGACCCTAAAGCTAATTTTCAATCCAACTATCAGAACACATTATGTTTTTATTTTCATCACAGGTATTGCAACATCCTCTGTGACTGTGTGTTCTGACCTCCAGAAATGTTTGATCTGCAATGTTTCAGAGACAACGAGGTAAAACCCAGCTTGTGCTCACTGACTAATGCAGCACTGAATGTGCCTCGGTTCCTGCTTCTGCTTTAGTCCTGATGTCTAGGTGAGAAGTCTATTATTTTGATTAGCACCATGATCCCCGGCCCAAATGTGTAATCTCAGCCGAGCTGTCCCCTTTAACCACTTTAACCCWATGGTTGAATGACGGCATAAGTAAATAAATAAGTAATTCCTACACGCATAAGCAATACAACAGCCAAACATGCACAGCATGGCTCAGAAAGTTGATTTCTGTTTTAGTTACTGTGGGTCTGTGTGAATCCCCCTTCCCCCCCCCCTTTTTTTTCTTTTTTTCTTTTTTTTTTTAACTTTGCATTTTGGGTTTAGGCAAATTCAAAGCCTATCAGTTCCATATAGTTCTCAAGTGATAGCACATGCTGCTTTATATCAAGCTATATTAAAATTTTTCCAACACTTGAATTTTTGGATATGCAGAAATGTCTAGATGTTTTGCCTGCCTTCCTCTGACTGTGAAAGCTTCCTTTGGCCCTAATACTCGTAGAAAAAGTCATATTCACCAAGACTCCTCTGTCACAAAGCAGAAGTAATAGAACTGTAAAGTTGGATAAATACCTCTGTGAACATTCATTTTACTTTTTAGGCTAACTGGCTTTGGTTGGGTTCAAGTTCATGTTCCCAGAATATCATAGTGAATGTATTTACTGGTAGAAGCCTCTGCTAAAATGGCAAATTTTAGATAAACACTAGAACACACACATAGAAAGTGAATCTGAAATTTATAATTGCAAATATTCTCACCAAAGAATTTGAGTGAGGCTTTTTGGTTCAAAATATATGTCACTAAGAAACTACAAGGATTCAGTTATGGCATAGTTTAAACGCCTGTATTGTAAAGGAGAGAGCATAAACAGAAAAACTCAGGAGTCATTGCTCAGTCCTGTAATTCAGACACTTCCATTTTCTGACATAGGGACTGTGTGTGTTGAGGTAGAGCACCTTTTTTCTTTACAGTACCTGCATTTTTCAGAACTTATTTCTGAAATGCATTGCCTTGCTTGTCTAGCTACCTCTTTCACCAAGCAGTTCCCACATCCACCTTGGCCAACTTCTGTGGGACTTACTTCAGTTACTGGGCTCCCTGAAATTATATTCAGTCATTTTATGACAAAACTGACAGTGATGAAATATGTATATGCTGTGATGAAAGATGTATATGCAGTGACATCAATTGTCAAAAGAATACAAGATTTAAATGAGAACAGAGCACCCTCTCAAGCACAGGATTGGTAAAACAGCACTGAACATTGCCTATATCTTGGCTACCAGTAATCTCAATCATTCCTTTTTCCTCCTCAGTACACAATATATATCAAGGAAACATTTTAATATGGTCTATTATTTTTTAACGAGCTTGTGCCCCCATTATGACTTTTTTAAATATATACTAAGTTCTGAGAGCTTATATAATTTGCAATTTCAACAGCTAGTAAAGTTCTCTGGGTTAGGATCATTTTATACTCTGCAGGGTAGCTGCTAGGAAAATAAACAAGTATCATTGTTGCTACAAGAAAACAAACAAAAAAAGCTATTATAATTTACTAGATCATGTATTTGTAGTATGTCAAAACTGAGAAGAAAGTGGGCACATATATAAATATACTTCTTTGATGGACATGATAAAAAAAAAATAAAGTTATATGTAAAAGATGAGTGGAACCAGAGGACATGTGCTGCTCTTGCACCAAACAATAATTTAAAAGTAAACCTATTGATTCTGGGGCTTGTATACACACACATTTGATTGAGCTTGAGATGATTTAGTTAAAACTGCCCAGTTAGAACAGAATTAGTGTTTATGTAAATGGCTTAATTTAATAGAAATTAAACATATTAATATAAATACTAATAAATTAAATCTTAATTTTAAACTTAGGAAGACTGCTTCTTAAAATAAATACATATACATCCACTCCAAGCAGGCAGAAAGCTTAAGTTGTATTAAACCATAACAGTGGAAGCAATGCAAATCTGTATATTGACATAACTCCAATATAATTCCATTGATTGTCTTAATTTCTATTGAGTTATTCCAATTTATAGCAGCCCCACTGACGAAAAAATTTAGCCTGATGTCRTCCAGCCATGCAAAAAATGGCTAAAGTGGTGGTGGTTTGTTAAAGTGGCAGCTAGGAATAGGCATGATCCCAGCCACCACTTTGCCCATGCATTAAGTACTTTGTAGYAGGTGGAAACCCAGGAATGTGAGTTCTGTCCAAATCTGACCCCACAATCAAAGCCAAATTTGGCTTGTTTGTTTGCTTACAATACAAACTAATGAGGTGCTACCCATAGCCTGCTCTGAGTAGTAAGAGCAGTAAATGCAGCATGAGTAGAAATGACAGAGAGCAGCACTGTCTGCAATGACTCTTGCCTAGGATTTTAATTGGGGTTATTCAACCAGTGCAAAAAAGAAAAATCTGATTTCAAAGTAGCTGCAAGAGCAAAATGTATCTTCTAAATTGATTTTCTGAAGAGAAACATACCTGAGCGAAAGGATGAATGTGTGTACACATATCACAAAGGAATCCGAGTTTACTTTTAGGCCCAACCTGTTCTCTGATTATTACTTACAGAGGAACTTCAGCAGAAGTAGCATGTCTTGAAGATGGAAGAAACAGCAAGTCATGCTGCTCCAGAGACAGGCTCTGAATGACTTAGGTGAGTGTATGAGTGCCCAAAGATCCAGAGGGGCTTATGTCAGGTAACAGTTCTGTCTGTGGGAGCACGTCAATCTAACCCTTCGGGCCAAGAAAAACAGAGAGAGCTCTATAAGACTGGTCTGTATACGGGACACCTAGCAGGGGGCTATCCTGTGGGTGCTAAGGCAAGTGTGTTTGCTGTTTAATGCCATTAGGTAAGGAGAATTGCATTTCTGAGGACAGCAACCTGTACTTTAATGTTACTGTTACCTTCAAGTAAGGTAAGTGGCAATAAGGGATCAATCTGAGAATTATCTACAAATACAGTGAAGACCAAGAGGAAGTAATTGCTAGGAATGCCTCAGTCAGGATCTTTAAAACAGATAACAGTACCACTACAATAAAATACAAATGCAGTAAAGAGAATATACTGCTCCTAGTATCTGGTTAATCAATGGCCTGTGAAGAGACTGAAGCGATAAACTGTCTTGATGCAGGGCTAATTTTAATTTATATAATATGTTCATAAAAGCAGTCTATTTAAAAATAATTTTAACAGAACTTCTTTTAAATGCAGAGCTGTTCTGCAATACTCAATACATGCCTTAAAACAGATGAGGAAGGCCGAAACATATCCTTGTTATATATGTATAATTTAAACAATATCATCAACTGAGTATTGATTGCTGAGTAACATGCTTATTAATTAATAGATTTCTTCACACATTAAATACTTTCTYAGAGCTTTTCTGAGACCATTTAATAAGATAAATGAGGAGCTGTAGTACAACACTTTGTCATTAAATGTGTAAGTCACATCAGAAAGAAATGTAAAAATATGCCTCAAGTAGCTGTTTGCTGGAATGRCCCACTGAATAATTGTTTATAAAGGTTGCAGAAAAAAAAGGATGGTGTAACGGTGGTACTGGACAGAGGTAAGTCCAAAATGAAAAAYTAAAGTCTCAGAGAACGTATTTCAGATATTAACATTAGCCTCTTGGTTCTGCTTATCAAAAAGACTCTTGGAATCTTCTCTCTAGTTTCCAAATTAGACCACAGGAATGAGGATCCTTCCCTAGAAACCTCTCATTGGTTTTATAATGAGCTGGGACAGGATTTCTGACATTGCTTAGCACTTTGGGAATACATATACAATACAGCTGTGATGAATAAAGTTCTGAATTATAGGCCTCATTCTTCAGTTTGAGCACTTTTTCTTTGGTCATCTCCAAAAGCATGGGCCTAAGAGAAAGACATCTGTAAACAAGCCTTCCAGTAGAAAGGGAAGCCAGGAAAGGACCTTGCTTTGCAACTGGAAATCATTGAGATACTACACTTAGATGCCATTACAAAACCAGTATAAAGAAAGAGATGGAGTCCTAGAAAAAAATCTTTTTCATGGATCAGCAGTTTATTCCTGCTGTAGCAAGGATGCAAAGAAAGCCACTATAACATTAGTTAACAACATGAGCCCACTGCTCTTGACATACAACTTTTGTAAGCTCTGTAACTGACTGTGCATCTCTTYTCCTTTCACTGTCTATTCCCTCCGTAAGCCATGTGCTCTGCCAGCAATTACCCTCTATTCTTTGCAGTCATCCACTGCTTTGTTATTATTGTCTTCCTGGTTTTATTTGTTCTTTAATGGCAATTAGAGTCCTTTGGCTAGGACCCAAATATCTTCAGTTCCTTTCCTGCATAGACTATTTCCTGTCTTCTATTATTCCCACTAAGTTGTTACAACTTATTGACATTTCCTGTCTCTCGCAGTGAGAGAAAACCTCCATGTCAGTTTTGAGCCAAGCACCTGTTTAAGTACTTCACCAACCTGCTCAGATCACTTTCACCAAACTGCTTTGCTTTACCYATGAATCAGCTCTCTGAGCACTATGGATAAGAGACATATGTTTTGGAGGTATGCCAAATCCAATTTCTGGTACTCTTTCTGCTCTCTCATGTGCTAGGCAGTCTTTCTAACTGACTGTTTTGATGGATGGATATTCCAATGGTACGTTTATGAGCTCTCCATATAATCCCTTAAGAGTTTTTTTTTTCTTTTCTCCCCTCATCCAGTGCCATTTAATCAATTCTCTAAGCCATGATCCTTGCCACAGCTTTCAGCTTTCTTCCTGTTTGATCAGTATCTGCTAGGCTTTGAACTTACTTGGCAACTGCCTGGTTTCAGGAATTCCTAGCAAACAGCATAGCTTGGCATTTGGCTGAATTAGCCTTATTGAGCATCATTTTCTGCTTTGTCCTCAACAGCCCAACCTGGCTTTTTTTTTCACTGGTGGTTATTGCAATGTAATGTAGGTACTCTGTAATGGGAAGAGGAAATTGGAGACAAATTTCCTACCCTGAAACTTGTTTTAAATTATAGTTGAAGTAAAAAATTAATGTAAATAGCAGGCAGGCAATCTAGTGAAGAAGCTTTCCATTTATGCACAGAAACACAAGAAGCCACTCCCAACATCCAAAGCTATACATACTTCTTGACCAAGAAAGTGCCAAGCTTTGCTAAAAGAGAAAGTGCTTGTTTTGCACTATACATCACAAGCACTCTTCTCCAAACCCTGAAAATTCCTCAGAATCCACAAGACCACGTGATAGCTGAGGTTGTCATGGTTTCTTAGTGCTTTCCAGAATTTGACTTCCTTTGTAGGAAGTGACTGAAAGTTCTTCCTACATTTAGGGGCACAGGCTACACTGACTAAGTCATCTTCCCTGGCCACATCCTACCACCCTGCACATAAATTTTATCATGCATTTGTAGTATTTGTCTGTGTTAAAACAAACAAATAAAACAGATCTGAACTTCTCATTTCAAATTCCTAACCTTTCTCAGGGTTCAACTCTGTGGCAGTAGGTCAGCCCATCTCTGATCTACAAGAGATACTTTCCATGCATGTGTATTTCCAAAAGCATATTACTGCTGCTCCAGCTGGTAGAAAATTAAAAATCCTCATTCTGTAACGGCAGTACAATGACTGAGAGCATCATGACCTTTCTTGGGACTTCTGCAGCAGCTGGCCTGTTGTCAGCCAATACCAATAATCCATTAGCTCAAGGAGATGTCCTTTATCCTTGTTTTCTTTATGGATTGAAACAACTTGATAGTCACACAGCTAAAACTTTTACAGCATCTGACTGCTCGAATGTGTCAGATTTTTTCTCTAGATTTTAAACAGCAGCAAAATCATGAGAAAACTGTAACAGCAAGAAGAATATAAACCCAAGACCCTTATAATTCTGCACCACTTCCTTTCCCACTGCTAAAGGGTGCTGATAAGGCTATAAGCAGAAGACTATCTTTTTACTCCTGCAAGTCCAGTTCCAAGGCATAGGCGTGGTAAGGTCACATTTTCTGCTATAGCTAACAGGTGCCCTTGATTTCAATAGCCCTGTGCCAATCCACAGTTACAAAACTGAGAAAAAAATCTTTGGGAATGAACATTTAAAATAAATTTTGACCCATCTATAACGGATATGTATATGATATCCAGAAGCAAACTTCACTGATCTGCTGAAGGTCATGTACTGAGTCTTGCAGGAAAGGTAACCCAGGACTTAGGAGTGCCACAGCTCTCTCACTCCACTCCTGCCCTGCTCTTTGTAGCTCTGTGCAGCACACTGTCAAAATGATTCTATTTTCCTTTTCAAACTCCAGGATTGTAATTCTAGCTGAGACAGTGTGAAGTTTCATTTTTTTTTTTCAATTATTGCACGATATGCTGTAGAATCAGTTTAAGAGAAACTTCCCTCCCTATATTTTTATACCCCCCTGAGTTCATTGTTTGCAAGAAAAACTGTTCAGGACAATAAAGGAGTGAAAATGCTATCCTCCAAGCATTGTATCTGGCCATGCATTTTACAAGTATCTTACAACCTGTCTTYCATCATGGCTTTGATTAATAACTGGGCTTTTAAAAAATACGGGTTCTTTTCATAAGAGCCATTTTGTCTGTCTACTATTTGCCAGCTGACAATGAGAACTGGATCAAACTGGGCAGGTAGGAAACAGCATGATGARTAAGAGCAGGTACCCATTAAATGTGACATCAAATAGAACTACTGTTAGGGTAATTGAATAGAGATGTATCCATGGCCTTGATACTCATTTACATCAGTGCTTCCTTACTCTACTTGGCCAGAGTAAACAAGCCTTTCAAATGAGCATAAATGATACCTACAGCTGTGTTAAACATGGTGTAAAGGGACTTTACWCCAATGAGAATCAGACTGTACATATTTAACATAAATAGATGTGCACATAAAAAAAATAACCCCTATTATTACATGAGGATGTAGTGGGAGTACCAGGGGAATGGCTAAAGTAACAAAACTTGACATCAGTGATAATAAAAGAGGGAACTAAAGCAAAGAGATCACCCCAGTCTGCTGGGTTTTAAGTGCTTAATCAAAAATGACTTCTACTACTGCAGCTGCAAAAGAAATGTTTCTAGCCTCCCATTAATTTCCATACAATAACCCTCTAATGGGGGAGTTGCTGGGGAGAGGAGGGCGATCAATCTGCTGTAATGACACACTAGAGACTAAGGGAAAATGCAAACTTGGAGCAATTTCATGGCAGGTGCAACCCTGGAAAGTACAGCCATTTTTCTAAGTTAATTTGTTCCCTTGATATGTTTGAAATCCATATTTGTACTTTAAAGGTCTAAAATGCAAGACGATTAAAAAATATAACCAGATTTTTGTAAGCTTCTCAACTGTATCAGGTGATATATTAATGCCCCTCCTTGGAGCTAGGACAGCTGGATATCTTTTATCATTTGCTGCCAAAAAAAGGAATTGGATTGTTTATTCTAGCACTCACTTTGTCTTTAGCCTTTCCATTTACCTCCCTAGCCTGAAGCTCATTTGTCTCTTAGCTGAATTGATCCCGAGTATTATAGGAAGTAATAATAGTAATAATAACAGTAACTGTAATAGCAGTAATAATTGTTATTATTCATGTCATTGTTAGTAATAACAGTACTATGTAATGATGATGATGATCATATGGCTAAATTTTTTAAAGGCACTTAAATGAGTTAACAACTTAATTTCTAATGCACTTTTAGTGTACACCTCTTTTGGACATTTCTGAAAATTCCAGTTACAAATAGTAAAGAGAATAAGTATACTCAAGGAGGAACAGATTCTTCTCATTTCAGGTCTTGTCCCCAGTTACCATTTTGAGAAAATTTGCATTGTTTCAAAGTGCCTTGCACTTTCATAGCAAGATAAACAGCTTTGGTGTAAATGAGAGACTTAGCCTTTACGGATCACCTTTCTATGGCACTGTCTCATAGAAGTTTTTTGGGGGAATTAGAATATAGTGAGTGCCAGCTCAGATTTTCATGTGGATATGTAATGGATAGTCTGTGGAGACTCATTTCTCACAGCCTATAATCATACTAAGTTATAAACACACCTCTTTTAGCTTGGTGCGCTTGTAATTCCCTGTTACACTTTTCCCACCTCTTTTAACAGCATCTGAGTTTGGGAAGAGGCCCTTTTCCTTCTTCACCAATGTATCTAGACTAGATGTAGCACAGTGACCTCATAGCACAAAGGGAGCTCTGCTACAGCTGAGGAAATTTAGTCACTCTCAGCACCCAGCAGGATCAGACYCATCATTTTTTGTCATTGCATCACTTGTTGTACCCTATTCCTCTTTTAACCTTGTGATTCGGGCTTTTAAAAGCCTAAATCACTTATGCTGATTGCCACTTTTCTCTGCGCTTAAGAACTGTAGCCAGAATTTTAGAAGTATTGAATTTTAAAGCTGTGGGATATACAAAGTGTCTGAGTGAGTGCAGGGACTTTGTATGCAAATTGGGTTGCTGCTGTGCTCAGATGCTTTTGTAGAGTCCACCAAGTACCTATCTGCATCTTTAAATTTGTCACTGTCTTTGTGATATAGTCCTCTCTGGCTAAAGTTAAGGTGTATACTTTTTACATGAAAAGATGCTAATTATTCTACTATTTGCTGCATTTATTTGGTGGTTTTGGCATCTGGAGCTGCTTACTGTGATCAATGACTATTCTTATGTTCTGTTCTAAATAGATACTCTTTCCCCCCAGCCCAGCTTAAACATTCAATACCAGCTACACAGACAAACTTCATGCTGGCTTAAGCGTCTTAGTTTTCTTGCTGTTACCTATTTGGCTCCCATTAGCATGCTTAAGTATATAAGCAAAAGAATTGATCATTTAAATGAGATTGCAGGGTTCATAGAGGTTCAATTATGTCTTCCTAAGTTTGGTCCCAAGTCAATGTAATGAAGTATCTGCCTAATTTTCAGTACATCATGAAAATCAATGTATTGAAATTGAATGCTACAGAGAAGGTAGACAGAATGATCAGAAGTATGATGTAGCAGCCAAAAGAGGAAAGACTAAATACACTAGAATTGCTATGTCCCTGCCTGGAAAAGATTGAAAGAATGAAGGTAATATGAATGAGTAAAACATTACAGTCTGAAGAAGGTGAACAGACAATGATTATTCACCATTTTCTTTTCAGAACTAAGGCACACTCACTGAAATGGGGGTAACAAGAAATTTAAACTAAAGAAAAGGTAAGGTAATGTGCTAAATGGACCTTTGATTTGACCCAGCACAATTATTCTTATATTCTTACATAGATCAATAACCAGAGCTATGACAAATCCTACTGAAGTCAGTGGGTCAAAATTTGGTTTATTTATAGCCTTCAGGCATACCTGCAAAATATCTGCGTAGTATCTGCAGAATACCTGCACAATATCTTCCTCATCTTCAACAATAATCACAATATACTAAATCCTTTTTAGATTTGTTCCCTCCCCAACTTGTGTTAAAAACACTCAAAGAGAAATAAGAATTTTGTCCAACACTTTCCATAAGAGGTTTTTCTGCTACTTTCCCCAGTACAGAGTGACTTGGACTCATGTCAGTGCATAGGTGAAAGCAGATGCATCTTTCTTTCATCATCCCATGCCAATCACTTAGAAAAATAGTAAGACAGAATTAACAGTGGCTGCTTTACTTAGTTGTTCCCCACTCTCACTGGTGTATTTCTTGCTCCTGAGGTGGGTTGCTCCCTTACCATGTGGATATTCCAGCTGAAGAGCTTAAAAAGAGGTTTAGAAAACAGATCTGTAAGACCATTTTCTTCTTTCTTTCTCATCTCCATTGACATGCATGTGACCAAAGTCTAAGGAGTAACTTTTTAAGCAAATCTCTATCATCACACAAATGATGGGACTATATGCATGACATACTCTAATGAGATGTTGTTACAACCCAATTATCCAGTTAATTAGAGAAGAGGTGAGGGATATGTGATGGGGGAAAAATGGTGCTTTTGAGAACCGAATAAGTAGCTCAATTTCAGGTGTATGGCTGAAGGAATTTGTCCTATACCCTTCTGCCATGATGAGACATTACACTGAAGAGTTTCAAAAGCAAACTGCAGGTGCTTTTTCTGGAATCTCTACCACTACATTGTCTGTTCAGCTATCAAGTCTGAAAAGAAAACACCTTGATTTATCCAACTACCATCTGTTGGCTCAACACACTTGGTTGATCTATGCAGCACATATACCTATAATCACTGTTTTGGGTGCACTATATCAGAGATACTTAGGACATAATGAGCTAAAGTGGGTATATGGGCAAACCTGGAAGTGGATTTAGGATGGGAGGGGAATCTCTTGGAGTTTTTGCTTCTGCATTTTTCTAGAAGCTGCTCTGCAAGCTCTGAGTTTRGACTGACAAAGAAAATCCATCAGAAGGCACAGACATCTTTATTTTAGCCATAACTAAAAACTGGATTTCAGCCACTGGTTCACTGAGGAAAGCATCACAAGAAAACATCCAGCTGAGGTTGCAGTGCAACTGTCTGGAGGTGGATGGCAGAAGGGGACTGGGAATTTTGGGTTCTGTTCCAAGCCCTGATGCACAGTGACAGCTAGTGGTTATAGGCAGGGAGATGAACTTCAGGATTCCTTTTCCTATTTGTGCCATCAATTCTGTACCATCATTCAATAAGCATTGCATACCAGTAATGTTGCTATTTTGAAAGTGACATTTGTACGCAGAAAGTGGTGGTATTCAGAAAATACAGATAGATGGATAGTTATTACTTTCCTTCTGCAGGAAGGTCTGCAGTTTTCCCATTGAATAGTCCTCATTTCCTCTTCTGAGAGCAATTATGCATATGCAAGTCTTAGATTAAACGCAGTAAAACACTGTCACATTTTTAAAAAAAGATGTAAACAGAATAATTCATTTTGCTATCTAGACAGAAGTCTCAGATCTGACATGTACATTTTGTGATTCTGTGGCTTGTGCATATTACTACTCTTCACCTCTGCTCATAAACTTCCACCTAGAAAATTATGTAATTTAATTAGAAATGTGGAATTAGCCTACTGCAGTCACACTCTGTTAAGCTGAATCAGTTTGTAGATTCCATTGTCATTGGGCTGAAAAAAAATGTTATATTAGCAACCTAATTTTACATGCGTATTATGAGAATGATTACAGTTTAAGCTTTTCAGAGCTGCTGGTGTCTGGAGTGACCAAAAATAGCAGCAAGATGCTCTGCCTACCTTGTTAGCTTCATGAAAGCAAACAAGATGTGAACAGACTGCTTCTGTAGTGCCAAAGAAAACCCACCAGGTGGCAGAGGTAAATAAATTAAACGCCAAGAGCATTCATGGCACACCTTTCTAACCACAGCAAACAAGAACAGGATGAGGTTTAGGAGTGCAAGAGTTAGGGCTCCTAATGAAGCAATCATCTCAAATATTGAAGCTAGTGTGAACCTAGTCACTCATTTGCTATGTTGCTGCATCTCATCACTTGACCTTGAGTTATGAGTCACCTTCACTGCTTTAAACTTGACAAAGCCGTTAATACCCCGGGCCAGGCATTTATAAAAGTATCTCTCATGAGACAGAAAAACAGAAAAAGAGATCAAGTCTCTGCAGCAGTAATCCCATATCCTAAGAGCTAGCTGTGAGAGAAGAGGGGAGCAGTAAATACTGGACTTCGCACCAGAGGAACATCCCTGCTCCACTTGAGCTGAGGAGCTGCAGGATATTTGCACACTTTCTGCAGTCTTCCTTCAATGTATACGGAGATGTGGCACAGTGATCTGAGTGCARTTTTCATGTGAGAAATGTGCTGCCAGTTGTGATCTCCCAGCTCACACACTGTCATCCACACCACGGTGTTCTGCAAGAGGGAGTGTGGTGTCATGACAGAGAGCAATGTGTACATAGCTTGCCTCTCTTTAGAGAATTAGGCAATAGTAGTTACTATTCAAGCACTAACTTTTAGGAAAAACTGATAGGCTTTCATTCTCCAGCCCTGCAAGGAGATATCAATTAAATATACATAATTACAAATGTATATATTACATGACTAACTATACATGTATGCACATATACACATAGACATTTAGGAAAGGTAAAACTATTTTAGTATTTTTGTACATCAGTAGAAGAAAGCTGATCTTATGATTCTTTACCATTCTCCTATGACATATGCAAAAGGAAAAGGCATCTGATGCTATGTTTCAAAGCAGAWTGTTGTAGTGTGCTGGAAGGAATTGTTGCCCTCCCCAGACCACCTGTTCTGCACTACCTTCCTCTAGGGATGATAAAGGAGGTTAATGTTTTCCTGAAGACCTTGCTAAAACACCAGAATTGTAAAGATGGCAAGCCTGACAGATAAAAATCATCTGAAATGGCAACCCCTGCTTATTTCTGCAGGGAACCTATACATTTTAATTTATTTCCTTCAGTCTCATAATGAATTCACTTGTGTGAAAACACAAAAAATAAGGCAATATCAWGCCCTGAAGAAAGTGAAGGAGGAAAAGGAAGATTCACAGCAGTGCCTAGAATACCTCTCCTATGTATCTTGACATCCTAGGGGAGAAGGCAACATATTACCAGGATGAAAAACATTTCCTTCTCTGTAATGATGACAATCACAATTAGCTTCCTGGAGTTTGAGTGCTTCAGATCCACCCAGAGCCATGTATTTCACAAGGTACTGAAAACAGATCTCAATTTAGCAGGACATTTCCTACATCAGCCAGTATTTGAGTATTCATGTTTATTTGCTCCCCTGCCCTTCAGCTTCTTCCATCCTCGTTCCACAGTTCTTTTGGAACTTCTCGTATCTCCCTGATTGGCCCTGGGACTTCACTGTACGTCAGTTATGACAACTAAAATGGTAATGCTAAAGGACTACAACCAGGTCATCCTTTTCCTCGACACATTTTTATATTATAAAAAAAGGAAAACCAAAACGACACTTTATCTTTAGAAAAATCATCCTGGGTTTGAAGTTCACAAATAGAAGGGAGATGGGGAAGGAAGAGTTTAGCCTGCAAACACTTATTTGTCATACAGTATGACTAGTGCTTTTCAACATGCTTTGATCCTCCTCTTTTTTTGGCCCAGGCATTAGATAATGCTTTAGAAGCCATTAGAAAAAATTGTGACAATTGAAATGCTTTGAAAAATGACAGTTTGATAGTCTAATAATAGCCCCTATACTGATCCGGGGAAGATTTTTTTTTTTTTGTATTCATTATGTATAGTACATTTTGAAATGTCCTTTTCTCCCCCAACAAATAATTTAACCCTTTCAGAGACCTACAGCCCTGGAAAAGTGAAATACTAAGTGAAATACTTAGTGAAGTACTAATATATGCATACATAACATACATATATTGAAAGATGTATGTACACTATAAGGAGCTGATAAGAGATGTGATGTAGAGGGAAAGAAACAGAATTTAATAGCATCTTTGACTGTGTTCTTTGAGAAGAAAAGAGAATAAAAATGACTGGATGCTACCAGGGAAAAATGCTGACTTCTGATACTGATGGTAGGAAACTACTAAAGAAATCTCAAGCTATCCATCACCGTGTTGAGTAAGAGCCACGAGAACTAAGGGAGAGCCAAGCACAGAGTTTAAGGCCAGGAAGGTGAGAACAAGGGAATAAGGCTGGAAGAAGGAAAAATAGCACAGAAAGGTCAGCGAATACTTCTCCTTAAAAGTCCTCACCAGGAAAAAAAAAAAAATGACCAGAAGAGCAGAGGTTTTACAAGAGAGGGGCAACACTCCAGTTTCAAATCACATCAAATATTAGGTAAAACAAATCTTTTTCTTAACTTTGCCCTGAACTTATGTCTTCATTCTTAATTAAGCTCCAGTAAACCATGTTGAATGTGCCTACTGTAAAATGCCAATATATAAGAAAACCTAGTATCTAAAATTTCCTTTGCATCAGCTGAATCTGTTTTACAATAATAAGCTTGCACTTATCRGAGGGATAAAATAACCAGTACACTTACAAATTTAAATTATGAARGGCAGAGTCATTTAGTTGTGCACAGGCCTTTTCCTCTGGGCCAGAGGAAACTCAAAACTTTCGATTTCTGCTGMCTGCATTCATTTTATCATTTAGGGTGGGATTTTCACAGAGCTATGATAAAGTTAGGTGAACAATTACCTTTGCACTGGAGGTTGCACACTTAATTCTCCTATTGGAATCCAATCTGAGCTGCCTCCAGGCAGCACTCAGGTTGCAGTGGGCATCCTCCATGGACAGCCAAACTGTGAGACAACTCCAGCACTGCCAGCAAGAGCAAACTTCACACATGTGGACTTTGCGAGGCTCAAGCAAGGACAGAGGAGAATCGTTTGGTCAGATCAACCACCTGTTCTTCTCATGAGCTTCCTTTGTGCCAGGTCCTTTTACTCTTGCAGGGGACAAGCCTTTGCAATGAAACCACATTGCACGATGCTTGCATTTGCAGTCCCAAGCCACATGGCACAGTCAGGTCTCACGGATACTGGTAGAAAGGCCAACACACAAGAATGTGATCTTGTGTGATTTTTTTGGAGTCATGCAAGTCTCACATTCTTACTGCTTCAGTACGGAGCAGCAATTCCAGCATTCAGAGCAAGTCCAAGAGACTTGATTGAAGGCACACGAGTGGGATGAAGATTGCTGCTCCCTGAAAGCTGTAGCACTGCAACGAGGCCTCTACAAACAGTCTCAGGCAGCTTCCGAGGGCCACAGCTAAGGAAAGTCCCTGGGAGAGGCCATCTTCTGCCTCTGCCTCCCACTGGAGCTGCTGGGCCACGAGACCCCATGCAGCCCTGATCACTCCAGCTGCGAGAAGCGCTGCGAGTCCAGGGATCCACACTGGCAGTAATGTATCATCTCCTCCTCATTTATCACCCCCTGCCAGCAACACGGGAGAGACCTTTCATCTCGCACAGCCTCCCGTATTTATCAGCAGCAGGTGCTGCCCTTCCCCTCGCCTGTGACAGCTCCGCCTGAGGGCCGCGGTCCTCGAGCACCTGCGCGGCCACCGGCAGCGCCGAGCACGGGCCGGCGCCCGGGCTGAGATGGCGGCAGGTGGCCGCGGGGGGGCTGGTGGCCGCCGGGGGGCTGGTGGCCGCCGGCACCGCCGCGGTGACGGGGCAGGTCAGGAGCCGCCAGGGATCTGGCCCTGAGGGGACGCGGGACGGGGGAGGGTCCGGGCCGGCCCTGAGGTGGGGAGCCGGGGGG